>NC_068340.1:15243528-15376713 GCF_014633365.1 Diospyros lotus
AGAGAACCAGGGAAATTTCCCTCACAACCAAGTTCGAACCCCGTAGGTCAAGCCCATAGGGTTGAAGGGTCATCTAGTGAGAATCATGAGCAAGTCCAGTCCGTCATTGTCCTTAGGAGTGGGAAAGTAATTAAGAAACCCGAGAACCCTAGGATAGTATGACCTACCACTAGTAAGAAAGACCAAGGGCATGATGAAGTAAATGATGAGAAAGTGAATGAAGGAAGTAAAGAGGGTAAGAAGAAAGCCGAGGAGGAAGAAAGAGAGCAAGAGAGAAAGCAAAAGGAAAAAGGGAAGAGTGTTAAAGAGAGATCCAAATTTGAACCACGACCACCCTTTCCTCAAAATTAGCCAATCAAAAAGAGATAAAACAAATGCAGACATATACGAGGTGTTCAAACAGGTAACGATAAACATTTCTTTATTGGATGCAATTAAGCAAACACCTTCGTATGCTAAGTTTTTTAAGGATCCCTGTACAATCAAAAGAAAAACCATTGTGCAGGAAAAAGCATTCCTGACGGAACAAGTGAGTGCTATCCTTCAGTTCAAGACCCCTCCAAAGTACAAGGACCCAAGATGTCCTACCATAACTTGCATAATTGGAAGCCAAAAAGTCGACTAAGCACTTCTTGACCTAGGGGCTAGTGTCAACCTATTGCCTCTTAGTGTCTATCAACAGCTAGGGTTGGGAGAACTCAAGCCCACTAGGGTCACTCTTCAATTGGCCGACTGATCAGTAAAAGTTCCTCGCGGATTGTGGAGGATGTCCTAATCCAAGTGGACAAATTTTATTTCCAGTGGACTTCATTGTCTTAGATATCCAGCCCCACTAGGGTCCTCAGTTGCCTATTCCTGTTATCCTAGGGAGACCATTTCTTACTACTTCGAATGCTATCATCAATTATAGGAATGGGATGATGAAACTATCATTTGGAAATATGACGTGGAGATGAATATTTTCAAGGTAGCTAAGCAACCAAATGATGAAATGGAATTGGAGGAGGTTGATTTAATCCAGACCTTAAGTGAAGAATATTTTGAGAAGACTCTTTATGAGAAGGTTATTTATAATTTAGAGAAGCAAACTTTGGAAGAGATAGAGCCTGACATTGAGTCAGCCAGGGTGATCACACAATTGATACCTGGCCCAGAGCCATTGAAATTACCTGGGAATGAAACCCCACCATCTTTTGTCCACCCACCCCAACTTAAGAAAAAATCATTGCCGAATCACCTTAAGTACGCATTCTTAGGTGAAAGGGAGTCACTACAAAAAAATGGGTTTTTTACAGCGGTTTTTTTGCAGCTGTTTTCAAAATCGCCGCAAAATATGGTATTTTGCGGCGGTTTTTCAACCACCGCAAAATATGTTTTTTATGGCGGTTTGTCCAATATTTTGCAGCGGTTTCGAAAAATCGTCGTAAAATTAATTAATTAAAATTATAGAGTTAATTTTAGCGGCGATTTTAAAAAAATCACTGCAAAACTCACTAATAAAAAAATTAAAAATTAAATTTAGCGGCGATTTTCTCAAAACAGCCACCAAATTCATTAATAAAAAATTCAAAAAAATTAAATTTAGCAGCGATTTTGTCGAAACCGCCGCAAAATGCAATAATAAAAAATCAAAAATTAAATTTAGCGGCAGTTCTATCGAAACCGCTGCAAAATTCAATAATAAAAAAAATCAACAATAAAATTTCGCAGCGGTTTTAAAAAACTGCCGCAAAATTCAGTAATAAAAAATTAAAAAAATTAATTAAAAAAATTAATAATTTAAAAATTAAATTAAATTAAATTTTAAAAAAATAAGCTAATTTTTTTATTTTTTAATCAATTAATTTATTTATATCAATTAATTTATTTAATTTCATTCAATTAAATTAAATAGTTTATTTATTTAAATTTATCAATTAATTAATTTATTTTAAATTAATTAATCAATTAATTTATTTAATTTAATTAATTGGCTTAAAATATTTTATGTTCAATTAATTAAGTTAATATGTTAATTCTTTTTTAGGTGTTTTGAGAGTTCAATTAATTAATTTAATTTAATTCAATTCAATTAAAAATAAAATTATTTTTTTATTTTATTTTTGGGGCTAAGTGTAATTTAAAAAACTTGAGTTTGTGGGTGCAAAGTGAATTTTGAAAAATAGTGGTTGGATTACTTTATAAATAATATGCGCGAGTATATTACAAGGTGGTTTTGCAGATCAGCTAGCTTCGCGCATGTACGCGCGTAAGGGTGGTCACGAGATCGAAACATAGGAATTACATTGCTGGAATTTAT
This sequence comes from Diospyros lotus, assembly GCF_014633365.1. Taxonomy (NCBI): domain Eukaryota; kingdom Viridiplantae; phylum Streptophyta; class Magnoliopsida; order Ericales; family Ebenaceae; genus Diospyros; species Diospyros lotus. The sequence continues at coordinate 15,245,828 of NC_068340.1, forward strand.
TCCAGCATGAGCGGTGGGCGCGCTCAGGGGCGGGGCCTAACGCGCACTTGATTTTGGCTTGCATGCAGTAAAGAGCGGTGGTTTTGAACCGTCGCCAAAAAAAAAAAAAAAACGCCGTTAAATTATTTTTATAATTAAATTTAATATTAAATTTAGAGGCAATTTTAAAACCGCCGCTAAATTTAAAAAACCGCCTCTAATTCAAACCGCTGCTAAAAATATCACTTAGCGACGGTTATACCAGCGATTGATAAAAATCACCGTTAAATGCTGCGCGACGACTGTATCAGAAACGGTTTTGCTAAATCACTTTGAAAAACTATCGCTAAAAATCAAATTTTTTGTAGTGAGTCTTTGCCAGTAGTGATTTCATCAAGCCTAGAATTGCATCAAGATGAAGCATTACTAGATCTCCTCAGAATGCACAAAAAAACTATATGATGGTCCATCTCTGACCTACATGGCATTAGTGTAACGCCCCGCTCCCACTTACGGGTGTTACTCGTGAACAATCACCCGAATTGTCCACCTGTCCGGCCTTTGGCGAAGGGTGGACCATGTTTCAAGATGAAACGCCCTAGGTGAGAACTAGGCTCGTCCTTCCCTTCCCTGAATCCCAGGATTCACTAGCAGAATTGGGCTTTAGCCACACCGCATTGGCTATGAAGGAAATCTCATTTAGACGTCCAATCGTCGTTTTCTCAATTATTTTTAATTCTTTCCCATTCAAGAATTTTTTTTTTTTTTACCGGGCTCCACAAAATCACCATTTAAATCAATCCATTGATTGATTACCAAATTTGGAGGAAAAACTCAAATTTTCACTTTTCCAAAAATTTCGGCATTTTCTCCAAAAAGCCCGAAAAATCCCTTTATTTTTGAAATTTCCTCCAGGGCCCAAAATCAATAAAGAAATGCCCTAATTTCTCCCAAAATTCCAAATTTTTAAAAAAACATTTGGCCGGCGGGGCCCACTGGCACACCCGGGCCCGCACGGGGCCCCGCAGTGGCCCGCAGCGCGGGCCGCGCTCGCCTGCCGCCCGCCTGCGCGTGGCCGCACACCCGCTCGCATCCGCGCGGTGCCGCACGCCCGCGCGCACCTGCTGCCTGCTTCAGCCTCCAGCTGCCATTTTCACTTCTCTATTTCTTTTTTTTTTTCTTTGGGCTTTAAAAAAATCCAAATTTCCCAGAAATTTAAAATATATAAAAATACTACACTTCCATCAATTTTAACCTCTTTTCTCCAAAAATTAAGGCTTAAACCACAACCTTGATGCTTTCAAAACATTCCAAAATAAGATTTCACCAAAAGTTAGGCTTCCACATGCCATAAGCCATAATCCAATAACTCACCTTCTAAATGAAAACATACATTCCAAGATATAAAATACACACATGCCCTTGGGCTTTAACAAGCTATCATCAAACAAATAAAATTATATTCCATAAATTAAACATATCAACATAGGCTTCCATAAGCCATAACATACACTTGAATCTTCTTTCCATGCTTCCACATGCCATTCCACCAATTTCCTTTACTTTACCATGCTTTCACAACCTACATGTGAGCGTAAAAACCTCATGAGCTATTAAGCTCAATAAGGGTGCAATGCCAAATAAATATGAACATAACAAGTTATATGATGCCAAATGCATGCAAGTGTGGCTAGGTTTCTTTGCCCTCACAACCCTCCAAGGTTAGAGGCATCAACCCACCATTTCAACCATGTTCTCAAACTAACCTATGGCCATAAGTCTCATGAACATAAAAGCACATGCCAAATGCAACATATACATTGTTGAAACATATTTACCACCCATTGCAAGACCACCCTCCCATGGGGCCATCCCTTACCTCTTCTTGAATAATTAAATCCTCACTTCAAGAGAGCTTCCAACATCACTTTCTCTCATCTAAAATGGCATTCCAAAAGAAATTTACTTTGCATACAAGCATACTAAAATGGAGAGAAGAAAGAATAAGCTTACCTTAACTTCCTCTTCTTTTCTTCTCCATTTCTTTCCTCCATGAGAGACTTCTTCCTATCTCTCTTCTTTCTTCCTTCTTCATTTCTACAAATGGCCAAAAGGGAGACAAGTCTCCCACACTTGCCCTTTTATACTAGTTTTCCCATATTTCAAGAATGCATCCTAGCCATTCACTAAAGGCACAATCCATGTGCTTAAGGGAAAACTAAATCTCAACCATTCATTTTAATAAACAAGACTTCTCTCTTGGAGAAAACACAAGAAAACACAATCCATGTGCTCCTTTCTTGATTAATCTCATCCATTGGATCATTTGGCCCTTTCAAGACTTAATCTCCACCATTTAAAGAAAGCACACTTTTAATAGGATGGCAATCCATGCCATTTCTTCACTTTAAATCCCCACCATTGGATTTACTTTCTATTTCAAGAATACATCTCATCCATTAGATCTCTTGAATTTCTTATTTATTTCCCATTTAATTAAATGAGACTAATTTCTACCATCACATGAGAGACCACTTTGAAAGACATAATACTTTCCTTCTCATTTAAATAAATCCCACAATTTACCAAAGCATTAATGGGAGACCATTTTCCCATTTTCCTTTAGATTTATTTAACTCTCATATTTTTCAAGGCATTAATGGTGACCATTTACCATTTTCTTTTGATTTACTTTAATCCATATAATCATGCCTCTCATTAAATGCTTGAAAGACCAATTAACATTTCTTTTGCATTTAATTAATTCATCCAATTATACTTAAACCACAAAATGCCAAGTGTCACAACAAGACACTAACCTTGGCTTCCAAGTTTAATCTCATCTCTCCAAGTGGCATTACCACATTAATTCACAACTTAGGGAAAATATAATTATTCTCCTTAAATAATTTAATATCCACCATTTTCCCTATTTCCAAAATTAAATTTCCTTTATGGAATTAAATTCCAAAATTTCCAAATACTCTTTGTGAATTTATTAATCTCATATATCTCCACATAAATACCAAATTGGGATTTTTATTCACTTACACACCTAATTCCACATAGGAATTATTTTTAATTTATCAAAATACCCTTTATTGGATTTCTCTATCCAAATTACCAAAATACCCTTCTCATGGGCATTCTCAATCTCAAGGATCATCACTTCCTCAAGGGCATTTTTGGAAGTTTACTTACTTCCTTTCCTGTTCTCTTAACACCGGTTACACCGGGTGTTACAATTAGCCCCCTCACTTGCACCCATAGGATCTTCTTAGAGGAAAATGTGAAACCTGTAAGGCAAATGCAAAGGCGTCTGAACCCGAACATGAAAGAAGTTATCCGAGGAAAGGTTCTTAAACTGTTAGATGCAGGTATCATCTACCCAATCTCATATTCAAATGGGTCAGTCCGATTCAAGTTGTACCTAAGAAGTTATGAGTTACTATGATAGCAAATGAAAATAATGAGCTCATCCCTATGCGCATCTAGACTGGATGGCGTATGTGTATTGATTATAGGAAGCTCAACTCCGTGACAAGGAAGGATCATTTTTCACTTACATTTCTGGATCAGGTCTTAGAGAGAATAGCGGGACATGCCTTCTACTGCTTCTTGGATGGGTACTCTAGGTATAATCAAATTGAAATCGCGTTAGAGGATCAGGAGAAGACCACATTCACTTATCCATTCGGGACATTTGCTTACAGACGATTCGATCTGTGCAATGCCCCTGCAACATTTCAAAGATGCGTGATGAGCATCTTCAGTGAATTGGTAGAGAATATGGTGGAAGTCTTCATGGATGACTACTTCTCAGTGTATAGAGACAGCTTTAACAGTTGTCTGAAAAATTTAGAGAGGGTCCTAAAGCGGTGCAAGGAAACGCATTTAGTGCTAAATTGGGAAAAGTGTCACTTCATGGTCACTCAAGGAAGTGTCTTGGGACACATTGTTTCTTCTAAGGGTATTGAGGTCGATCAGTTTAAGTTGAATTAATTCAAAAATTACCCGCCCAGAAGAATATGAGGGATGTTAGGTCTTTTCTTGGCCATGCTAGTTTTTATAGGTGCTTTATTGCTTCATTCAGTGCCATAGCCAGACCTTTATGTCGCCTTTTATCCCTAGACATGCCCTTTGAGTGGACCAGTAAGTGTCAAACTACTTTTGAGAAATTAAAAAACTCACTCATTTCTGCACCCATCATTCAGTCCCCTGATTGGTCCCTACCATTTAAGCTAATGTGTGATGCCAGTGATTACGCGATAGGAGCCATGTTAGGGTAAAGGAAAGATAAGAAATCTCATGTGATATATTACGCTAGCAAAACTCTTAATGAGGCTCAAAAGAACTACACCACGACAGAGAAAGAGTTGCTAGCAGTTGTCTATGCCCTAGACAAATTCTGGTCTTACCTCGTGGGGTTTCTAGTGATTATTTTTACTGACCATGCTGCTCTCAAAAATTTATTCACAAAGCATGATGCAAAACCCCGTCTCCTTCGATGGATCTTATTGTTACAAGAATTCCATATCGAGATCAGAGACAAAAAATGGGTAGAAAATGCGGTGGCCGATCACTTGTCTCGTCTACCATGCTAGAATCTTAATCAATTTGAAAACCCAATCCAACATTCCTTTCCTAATGAACAATTGTTTCAAACAAACACTCAAACTGAACCACCCACCTTTCCATGGTACCCTGACATAGCAAATTATCTAGTCACTAAACGGATCCCAGATTATTGGTCCAAACTAGATAAAAATATATATATATATATTCAGGAAGGTGGTGAGATTTTTCCGGGATGACCCATATCTGTTCAAGTATTGTCTTGACCAAATCATCCGCAGATGCATCCCCAATCATGAACAACAAAGTGTCATTAATTTCTATCACACTCTTACTTGTGGAAGCCATTTTTCCATCAAGATAACAGTTACAAAAATTCGACAAAGTGGATTTTATTGGCCGACACTATTTAAGGATGTGTATAGATTTTGTGCAAGTTGTGATCGATGTCAAAAACTAGGCAGTCTATCCAAGAGAAACATGATGCCGTTACAACCAATTCAAGTGTTAGAAGTCTTTGACTGCTGGGTATAGACTTTATGGGTCCATTTGTCAGCTCATTTGGGCATGAGTATATCTTACTTATTATTGACTACGTGTCCAAATGGGTCGAAGCAATCCTGACAAGGAGCAATGACCATAGGATTGTGGTGAAATTTTTAAGGGAGAACATTTTTAGCCGGTTTGGGATGCCACGAGTGATCATTAGTGATGGGGGTTCCCATGTTTGTAACAAGGTCGTGGCAGGACTCATAAAAAAATATTGTGTGCTGCACAAGATTGCCATGCCGTACCATCCCCAAACTAGTGGTCAAGCCGAGCTATCTAATAGGGAGATTAAACATATCCTAGAAAAGACCGTTCCCACTAATCACAAGGATTGGTCTTTGAGATTAGTGGACGTTCTTTGGGCGTATAGGACTGCATATAAAACGATCCTGGGAATGTCTCCATATAGATTAGTGTATGGTAAACCTGTCATCTACCCGTGAAAATTGAACATAGAGCATATTGAGCAATTCAAAGAATCAACAAGAGTTTGACCGAAGTAGGCCTCTCCAGGAAGCTCCAATTAAATGAGCTTGATGAAATACGAAACAATGCATTTGAAAATGCACGACTAGCCAAGCTTCGCATGAACGAGTTCCATGACCTGAAATTAAAGCAAGATCGCTACGGGGTAAATAGTGTAGTTCAAAATTTTGAACTTACCCCGATCCCGGTGATTGGATCAACGTCGAAATTAAATCATTCACAAACAAATAAATAAATCTAACCTTTAGATTATTGAGTCGTTCGCGGATTCGAGCCGTCCAAGTGTCCAGCTCTAACTCGTGATACGCGACATGCGTTCATTGGCAAGGAGAGCGGAATATGAGTGTTAGCTCATTCTCTTTTGCATGGCTTGAGTATAGACGATAAAAGAACGCTCACGTTTCAAATCGATGCCAAAAAGAAACGGGAAGAGTGAACGGCAATACGTTTTTCAACTCTTGAAAAATGACACCAAAAATCACGACTATTTTAGGTAACCCATAAAGGGATATTTATAAGGAAATATCCTAGGGTTTCTAAAACCCTAATGGATTAGGCTAGCCCATTAATTTTAATTTAATTATAATCTTAAGTGGACTTATTCTAGTCCAACTAGAAATATAATTAAATAGCTCAATCCTTTTATAGGTTAAATAAAATATTATGGCCCAAATCTAATTCAAGCCCAAATATATTTTATTTAATATTTACTCAAATCTAATTTGGTCCAAATATAATATTTAATATTTAACCCAAATCTAATTTAGTCCAAATAATATTTATTTTAATATTTGGCCCAAATCCAATTTAGTCTAAATATAATATTTAATTTAATATTTGACCTAAATCTAATTTAATCCAAATATTAACTTAAACCCAAATATATTTTATTTCTTATTTGTCACTCCAACAAATAGAAAATTATTAAATTAGAAACTCCTTCCTAATTTAATCAATTACCATTTTAGGAAACTCTTTCCATTATGACGACCCCTCGCCATATTGACGTCATTACGTCTATTTGTTCTTTTTCCGTGAGAACCTACGACCGCACAACTTCTTGCTGAAGTGTCCCACTTAACCATACGTCCACTCTCCTGGTTTAAGCCAAGGATCGTGCCTATTGCGTATGACTCATTAGGCTTTCGAATATGTTGGCAATGTGTCGGTACAAATGCATAAGACAAGATTGGCCTCTAGCAAGGCATCATGCCTACCCAATTATTCAGAAAGATTCATAATCCCCAAATAACCTTTCACGAGCATGGTTACCGTGTAATTCGATCCTCTCGTCAATGTATCTTATGTGATCTCAAGTATGGCGATGTGTTGCTTGATAATGATCACATGAGTTTTCTTCGATCTTCTGGATATCTTCACTTAATAGAAAGTAAATCAATAACTCCTTATTGATCTCTTTTACCATGACCATGGATTTAAAGTGAATATCCACCGAATGCGACTTAGATACATCATCCTCTATCAAGGGATAGATGAGTCCCATCTTGGTTATGCACCCATCTCCATAAGCCTCACGATATACCCAACGATCGCCCACGTGCAGCCTTTATCTAAGCCCATCGAAACGATGTCAAAGCATAACGGTCTTCTTATGAGATGACCGTGACAACCTCAGGTCCAAGGATTAGTTACACCCATCTCGTATGAGAATTCCATCAACATATAACCAAAATGGATTCTCATGGCGAGTCATGTCCAGTGACACATTCTCCAACATTGGTCACCTATGTACTTGTCTAGGCATCCCCATGCCTATGGGTGTGAGACCCCCATTGCTATCACATAGCAAAAACATAGCACATACAAGTCTTACCGCAATTGTCAATGTTCATTCTTGACATTGCTACGACTTGGGACGTTTAATGATGTCTAGAAACTGTGATGCATCATCTCACATGACCGACACATCATTAGAAAAAGCTTTCATGTCAGGCAACAGGTACTCTTGTATAATTCTCGATTACATTTATTCCCTGGAAAATTAAAGTCAAGATGGGTTGGTCCCTTCATAATCAAGTCCATCTCGGAATATGGGGCTTTCGAAATTGAAAATCAAGAGTCAGGGCAATGCCTTAAGGTCAATGGTCATAGGTTGAAACTTTATCAGTATAGTTATGAGGAAGACGAAAGAAGTGTAGATTTAGGGGATCCACTATCAAATGAGTAAATGAGGTTTCGTATCGTCTAAGAATCTGACGTTAAAATACCACATTTCCATTTAGGTTAAATGGACGTCTCTAGATCCAGGACATTAATAACAACCCCTGTAACTATTGAGGGTGAAGAAAACACCACATATTCATGAATTGATGACCGCCAAATATGCATATCCTCTATCTTTTCTATTATTGCCGATTGAGGACAATGCGCAATTCAAGTTAGGGGGTAAGGTGTACTTAAGGAATTGTTTTGTGTGGTATATGTGATTTTATTGGGTCCCTTAAAAAAAACTAAAAAATATATAATAAAATAAAAATTTTACTTTTTTTAAAAAACAAATATATATATAAAGATATAAGAGGGAGACAGACTTAACGCTGATGACAACCACTTTTTTTTTGGCATAGCAATCGCACTGCCCTACAAAGGAAACGACACACTACCCTATAAAGAAAAAGAAATGATAAGAGTTGAAAAAAGAAGCGTCGAACGTTGAAAAAATGACACGCAAAGCGTTGACCCTGCACTTGTGGGACGCCTCGAGCTAAGTGTGGTTGTTGGAATGGTGACTTCCATAGCCCTATAAGAGACCTTGTATCTGCATAAGGCAAGCCACACTTCTTTGAGCTCAGTCTTCTCTCCTTTGTGTTGTTCTCCAATCAGGTACTCTCATCCCTTTTGTAATATTCATAGTTTTGTTTTACTTTTCTCTTACTATAGTTGTGTTTTAAAAAAAAAATGGATCTTCAGCTCTTAAAAATTCGCAAGTACTATCCATCTCACCCACAAAATGATTTGAAAATGATTTATGCCACTAGGTGTGAAAGACTTCGGCCTTTGATGTGTAAAAATATCCCTAAAGATATTCGTTGGTTAATTGAAGCAAAAGTTCGATTTCTTGGTGAAACTTCACCTAATTTTAAGCATTTCCCAGGCATGGGAAAGAGTAGTTTTTCGAAAAAACGAAGAGCGAAAAGATTAAATGGTTGTCACAAATGTGCTTGATGGACTTGAAACACACGATGCAAATTTGTGGGGTTTACTTCCATAAATGGAGATGATAAAATTAGTTTCATAAAGAATGGGCTGAGTAAGGAGTCTTTGGATGGTATCCGATTGACTCTTGAGACGCATCCGTGTGGAATAGTGCAACGAGAACATCTTACATTATGGACCCAGTTTAGAAGTTACCACCAATGTAACATCCCGGATTTTCAAACTCAAATTTGATGTAATACCTGAGGTTATTAGGTTCTAAAACTGAAGGAAATAGGTCATTTCAAGGGATTATAGAAGCCTTGAGACAAATGTTCAGTTCTGAGCCAGTGAAAAAATTGTAAATACTGAAGTTTGGGTAAAAATGTAATTTACATAAAAATCTTAGGGTATTAGCGTAATTTATCCATTTTTTGGGACCAAAAAGTGCAATTAAAAATGGCCCGGGAACCAAGTTGCAAGGGCCTAAGTGCAAATTATCCAAAAAGTTCAGGCCAAAGTGTAGTTCTTGAAACCTGTAACTAGATCATTGGAATAATGAACTGGGCCAACTAAACCACTTGGGAGTAATGATTGCGGATTCCAAACTTATTCCAATATAGTTAAGTCATGATTGCGGATCTCAAATAACATTTAAGCCATCGTTGGATCATTTAGAAATTCAAGACTTAGCTTCCAAAAGTCTTCAAACCTTATACTCAATGACACATGGCAATCAACCATTGGCCACTTGGAAGATAAGATAAGGTCACATGATGCCTCATAATAACCCCCTGAGGTGGCATTGCGTGATTGGCCAAGGAAAAGCTTACTTAGTCTCCAAGTTTGCAAAAGTCTCCAAACCTTATCCCTAAAGACATGTGGCAAGCATTCATTGGCCACTTGGAGATAGGATTTGAAGTGTTATGATGAGAAATGTGAAAAATGCAATTAACCATGTGGGATGTAGTTGTTAATTAAAGATGTAATGATGGAAAACGTAGAAAAAGTAATTTACCGCGTGGAATGTAATAATGGGAAATCTTGAAAATCTAATTAAACATGTGGAGGCACAAATCTCTAAGGACACGTGGCATATTTTAATTAAATGCTCATGGATGGAATGATGACACGACACGTGGCGCGATTTGGTTTGCCGAAGTTTCCTATAAATAAGGGGTTGGGGTTATTCATTTTGGGCACCAAGCAAGAAGAAAAAGTAAAGGAGTTTGAAAGAGGAAACGTTGTCAAAAAGAAGGGAGAAAGTCGATGGAGAATGAGCCTTGATGGAATTTTTGGGTTTTTCTCAAAGTCCGTGCCAATCAATCAGAAAACCACGAGAAAACCATTATCGCTTGTTGTAAACAGTGCTTTCTTGGGTAAATAGTCAAGGTGAGTGGTTCTTGTGCATGCTTCCTCTTGATCATTCTTGGTTTCATTTGTGAGTGGTTTCCACATGCTTCTTGTTTCCTCTTGATTATTCCTTGGTCGCATTTGTGTCGGGTTGGTGGCTTACATCTCATGTTTCCTTGCTTCCGAGCATTTCTTTCCTATTTTGCTTGCATCACGAAGTTTGTTATTGTGGTTCGTCGATGGCGTTAAACATGATTACTCTCGCACGTGACTTGTGGTTTGCACATCATATTTTCCTTGGTTTGTAAATCGTGCCTACGTGATATTCCTTAATTTGTACATATTCCTTCTGCTTTGTGTTCAACATGTTGTTTGGTGACAGTGGCTATTGGTGGATCGAGAATTTGTATATGATGATTGGTCACTTGTTGGTGAATCGTCACGATGATCGTGGGGGAAATCCCGTGCCTACAGGTAGGGCCATGCCTACAGGTGGGGCCTAAGGGGTTGGACTCTGATCACGTGCCTACAGGTGAGGCTGAGGCGTTTCACACAAGGGTCGATCGGAATGATAGTGACTCGGGGAGACTTCTTGATATATTCCATTTTTGCTCTAGCATGCACTATTTCCTTTCTTTCTTACCACTCACTTAGATGTTATTATCTAACTTCAGGTGTTTTATATCCCTGGAACATTCAACATTCCAAGTATATCAGAAGTGTCAGGTGTTCCAGGTTCCAGTTCGAGTAAGGGCAAAGAGGTAGTGCTAGGCTAGCTTTGGGTTTTGCAGCCAGCTTTGGCTTTATTTCATTATGTACCCTTGTAAACCACAATGATGCATTGTAATAGCAGTTAGGGTACTCAAGGTTGTAAGGGGTGTGTGTATGTGAGTGTCCTATAGCTGTACCTTCAGTGATGTGTTGAGTCATTTTTGGAGTATTGGAAGTCATGAGCATTCCTTGTTCTTGTAAATGAAATTTAGTGGAAACTCCTTTATTTAGCTTTGGTTAAGCTTGCAGGTTCTATCCAACGCTTCCATTGGTAAGGGTTTCCATAACGCCCATAGGTGATGTCTTCTTATATTTCACGTTGTTGTGTATTTGGAAAAGCAAGGTGTTACAACCAACGCTATAGTCTTGGGAATCTGACTATAATTGACCCTATTTGCCAATTTCTAAGAAAATTGGATAGGAAGCCTATCTTCTCTTCATAGAAGGTTTTTAAGCCGTTTCTAGACGTAAAACCAAAGGAATATGTGAGCCACAATCATAACTACTTGTATATACGCATGATTTTTGTTTGTGTTTATTTATTGTTGAATTTCTATGTAGTTACTTTTGATCGCCAAACCTCTTTAACCAGTTCTACTTTCAGGGCATACATAGAGAACTAACATAAATGGAAAGCCAGCTAATTTGTCGAATCAATATCATATGTGTACTATGTGGCTCTCAACTTGGGAGCGATATTTGTTACACACTTGCAACAAGCGAACTTGCCCTAAAATTAGGAGAGAAAAAAAAATAATTTGGTCTATGGAGGGGGAAGTCATGGATTGAATGGATGTGTTTCACTGCTGCACATCTTCGAAAATCATATGTGGTAGGTGTTATGCCATTCTCTTTGGCTGAACCACAGATTTTCGGGTATACACGAGGTCAACTTATAAGAACGACTTTTATGTCTGAGCGCATGGCTTGTAAGATTTATCAGTCAGACGCCTTCATTGCTTTACCAGCAGGTTTTGGTACGCTTGAAGAAATATTTTGTATAATCTTTTAGGCCAAGAGCAATCTCCATACCAAACCCATTGGACTTTTAAATATTAACCTTTTTTTGATGGGTTGCTTTCTTTTCTTGATCAGGCTGTGGAGTAAAAGTTCATTTCTCTTTCGGCAAGAAAGATTCTCATTTCCACATCCACCATTGAGGAGGTTCTAGAGAAATTAAAAACTTATGTTCCACAACACAATCCTTACGAACCTCGGATAGACTGGTCTAAGGCAATTGGAAGCAAGCGTCAAATGGGTCCGATTAATTTAGATTTATCCCTGTAAGGCAAGTCTATGATAAGATAGCTGAATAAGGAATATTTTTTGTACTCTTGATATGTATCTCTTTATTATATGACTTGCATGAATTTTCCTTATTTTGGTGTGAAAAAAAATATAAAAAATATATGTAGGGTATTCTCACTTATTTGTTGAAGATTTAACAGTTCACAGTAAACTTACAGACTTGTGGAGTCACAGGTATTCCTAACAACCCTATTTTATTACTACAATTCAAGTTGGGGGGAGTAAGGTATATTTATGAATTCGCTAATCTATGTTTAATTGTGAATTTGCAATTGCATGCTTGTAGTTTTGTGTGAATTGTTTACTTTTATCTACTCTTATTAAAAAAAAAAAAAATTGTATGTGCTTTAAATAATGTTATCCCTAAAGCTTTGGAGTTATGCACTGATAGCCAATTAAGTTTGCAATATGAATCATGAATGCATTAATTTCTTATTTGAAAACATAGATGTTTGGGATTAGAATAAGTGATTTGCATGCATCGGATGTTCAATAATTAGAAATCAGTTTATCGGTCATAAAGTCAAAGACAATGGTAATTAGCTGATTAGCGCACTGCATGATCCCTCAATAGAAGTGGAGTTTATTATCTGAGTGAGTGTTTGAGCCTAATAATCGTTAATTCTGAGTGAAATAACACTTACTCTAAATGCGAGCTTTATTATTTATCTCATCTATTTAATAGCTTCAAAACATCAATTTGCTTTGAATGTCTAGTATGATAGCGAATGAATTTGACTGGTTTCAAACTCTGAATTAGTTGACTGAGTAACGTCATTTTGTAGAAGCATGATAGGGGGATCATTTTCTTTCAATTTGGTCCTATTAACCTTTTTCTTTCTTTACATTAACCCCCGTTACTAGCCCATTTGAGATGTTCTTAGCATAATTCCTTTCCTTACCCTCGTTTAACCTATAATCATATGAAGTTTGTCTAACCTGGTGTGTTTTTAAGAATCAGTCTATCTCGGTATTTTCATATTAAAAAAAAAGAAACAAAAAAGCAAAAAAGAAAGGGAAAAAGAAAAAAAGGGAAGTTCTCCTAGCTATTCAGCATAAGTGTTTCAAAATAAATGCTGAAGAAAACAATATGTCCAGTTTGAGATTAATGTCAAAAACCAAAAAACAAAAAGGAAAAAAAATAACACACCCTTTGCACACTTTACCCTTTTCTTTGACAACTCATATTAACCTCATAGCCCCATTACAACCCGGTCTGGTCCCTCTTGATGCTATAAATCATGTGATCTCAGGATTCGAGTTCGGAGTAGGGAATTCTGTTTAAATTCAAAAGTTATTCATCTAGGGTATTATTCCAATCATGAAACTATGTTAATTTCTCTGTTCTTTCATGAAAATACGTTCTTTGTATTTGGGATGACACTGAGTTTGAACTCGTTTTGCATTTACTCTTATAACGGTACACCCCTTGTGTGTACACCAAATGAATCATTTTTTTTTATTGGAGGAAAAATCCAAAGTAAGGTTTGAAGTCGAAACTTCAAGGGAATAAGGTAGAATGATGGTCACCCTAATTGTCGTTCCTAAGATTGTATGACCTTTGACCGAAATTTAATTTAGAATATTCGACTATATGATAGATAGCTTGTTCTGTTCTATGTATTTCAATTTCGAATTTGAAATTTCTATATTCATGCGTTTATTGTGAATAAATACTGGCCAGTGTAAAGTTTAATTGCTATGGGACTAGCAATGTTTAAGTTGGGGGTGCGATTAGTGGTCAATTTTGTAAAAATTTTGTTATAATTTCACCCTTATTTTGATATTAAAATAGTTTAAATTGAATACTATTATGCATTTTTTGATTGTGTGCAAGTTTAAAAATATTAATATAAAAATATATATAAAATAAAAAAATAAATATAATATATAGATTAGAAGTCCAACATAAGAAAAGCCCAAACCCAAAACAAGAAAAATCCCAAGTCCCACAAGTTACTTACATCATCGCTTACATCATGGGTTGGAATGATGTCATCGCTTACATCAAATCACAAAGTTTCAAGAACTACACTTTGGCCCGAACTTGAGTAATTAGATATTTTATTTATCTTTGTATTTTTAAATTAGATATTTTGTTTTTCTTTTATTATTAAATTAGATATTTTGTATTATTAAATTATATATATTGTGTTATCTCCATTGCATCTTGTAGGCTATAAATAGATCACTTGGGGTGCATTTGTAACCATCCAATTTCTCATATAATGAAAGCATAGTTGTGTTCTTAGAATTTCTCTCTCAAACTTTCAAACTTTAGTTTTTCTCTATATAGTTTTGTTCTTAGAATTTATCTCTCAATTCTTCAAACTTTAGTTTCCATATAGTTGTGTTATGTTTTTCTTATTGTCTTTTAATTATACACCACCTATATAGTCGATTAAAAATTGTCTTTCAATTATTGTCTTTTAATTATACACCGCCTATATGGTCGGTTAAAAAATTGTCTTTCAATTATTGTCTTTTAATTATATACCACCTATATGGTCGGTTAAAAATTTGTCTTTCAATTATTGTTTTTTAATTATACACTGCCTATATGGTCGGTTAAAAATTGTCTTTTAAATACTGTCTTTTAATTTTCGTCATTTAAATTCCTGTCAATTTATTTTCAAATGAAAATGAGTAGCTAAATCTAATCTTGGGTTAAGGCAAAGACAGTGTCTAACGCCAATAATTCCCAAAGAAAGTTGTGCTTCAAATGTATAATATTAATATGATTTAATTTGAGCAGTGTGCGTATAATGTATCTTTGAGTTTGGATTAGAGCATAAGCCTAACTTAGAATTTTCATGCAATGTATGGAGATTGCTAGACCTGAAAATGTTTTCATACCTAAGCCCAAATGATTAATCTATATCTATAAATTCTGTCTGTGGGATATAATTTACTTTATGGTAATTGCTTAACTTAGAATTTTCATGTCATGTATGAAGATTGCTTAAACAAGAATTATCATTATATTGAACTAAAATTATTGACGGATCTGCAAAACTTAATTCAAATGAATATTACTGATCTTTTTTATTAAATTGGGAATTAATTGGTTTTGACACTGAAATTGTCTTGACCCAAGCTACTAAAATTCAGTGTTAGTTTAGTTTTAATTTTTGCTTTTAGATCATCATAATGACCTCTTAAAATCAAATATTCAGTGATTTTTATTTTCATCCAAAATAATCTCACTGTGAACCAACTCGGACTCACCGAAATATAAATTTAAAATTATACTACACGCACACTCTCAGACTGGCGAGTATAATCGCCCTATACCTGCAGTGACAAGAATGGTCAGACAAGTTATATTCACACATTGGGCACACCAGTTGGAAATGAGAGAGTCAGTAACTAGGGATGTTGAAATGACATAGTTATATGATTAACGCAATGTTAGAATGATGAATATTTTGTGATTTTGGTACAACTAGAAGCATAGTATAATCTCTTTGAAAGAATTTTAGTGAATTGTCTTAGTTACTTCTTGATTGGGATGTGTTGATAATAATGGTTGTGTCACTCTGACGAGATAAGTAAAAGGCTAAGGTTGCTAGGAGAACTTGCCAAATGACGTGGGAAAATAAGAATGGTTTGTTGTAGGAAGCCATTGTAAATCTTGAGGTTGAGATCAAGAGCTTTGATGAAACTAGTAAGTTTATATACTTAAAATGGTGATATCTAGAGATGCACGGAAAAAAAAAATGGATATTAGGATTTCCTCAACAGCAAAATATGGCGATTATGGGTATTTTGGTGATGTCCTTTGATTTGGTCAATGTGCTAGTGGTATGGATGACTTACTAGTGTATTCTTCAAATGTGAACGAACGAAGAGAATATTTTAGGATAATATTGGGAATTTTATCGTGGATATTGACCTAGGATCAGATGAGGAAAATGAACCGATCGAGTCCTATGATGACTATGGTGGACTAGCAGTGGAGTCTAGAGATGTCATAACTAGGAATAACACTTGGATTTGGAAGTCATCCGATCCCTAGAAGAAGAAAATGAACCAGAATCAAGTGAAGGTTGAATTCTTGTTTTATTGAATATTGAGCGTTATAAGAGTTTTCTTAATAACTGGAGATTTGGATAACATGTTTTGAGTTGCAATGAGAATTTCCCTTTTGAGTGAAATTTGGGAGCATGATCTCAACTTATTTCCCTTACAAATGGTCACTGCTAGACAAGGAGGGAACGACCATAAATTGGTTATAATTAGGGTCAAGTTACGACTGAAAATTATTAAGATATCAAATGTGAAGTCTGCATGTTTTGAAGGTTAGAATTTTCTCTTTAGTTGAAAATTTGAAAGAATCTTTTGGCTTTTAGAGGATTTACAAAATGAAACCTTACCTAAAGATCTGGGGATTGTAAAAGATATAGGGATCAATGATAAACTAGAGATTTGTGATTTAGGACAAGTCTTGGAGATTGAAAAGATTTTGGGATAAGAGAATTTTGAGTTTGACTTTGATGTTTCTAAGAAAAAATGACAAGTATTGTATAGACTTGGAGATAAGATATTTCAACCTGAGGAGATGATTACATCTAAAGCTTGAAATGACCCTAGTCGATTTAGGAAGGTTCAAACTCGGAAGAAAAGAGTTAACAAGGTATGCAGCAACCAAGTCAAAAATTATGCACAAAAAGGGTCGTATGGATGGCAAGTCTTTTATAAACCACATAATTAGCACAATGATTATCAAGAACCAAAGGGTAATCATAAAAGTTTTGGCTTGAGTTTTAAGACACCAAGCAACGAGATAGGATTTGCTAAAATTGATAAAGCTCATAAATATATCTTGACACATGCTATAGTGATTAGATCTTAACACATAGGGGAATAGATATCATCATTGTCAATCCCTTTTTCTTGACTACACCCTTGAGATATTAATCTAGCTTTGTTTCTAACAATCTCCTCTTTGCGGACCATTCCATTTTCATCTATTTTGTTTCTAAACACCCATATGGTTGGGTGATCTTTAGGTCTTCAAATCAGTTGCCACAATTTATGTCTTTCAAATTGATTTAGCTCTTCTTGCATGACAATGATCAAATTTTTATCATTTAAGGTTTCCTTAATATTTTTAGGTTCTATTTGAGAAATAAAGTTGCACATTGACATTCATTCTAAATAGATGATCTAGTCCTTGATTCTTTAGAAGGATCTTCTATGATCTCATTATCTTGGACATATTTTCTCTTAGAAATGATGATTTTCTCTCTTCATGGGCTACATTTTCTTCATTAAGCATTTAAACATATTATCATTTGATAGATTTGATTCTTTTGATCTAATGAGAATTTTTCAGATTCTTATCCTAATTCTTCATCACCACCTTCCGTAAGTTTTGGAACTTCAACACTCACATAATTAACTATAACTATAATAGATTCTTCTACGGTTAGAGTCCTATTATTAAATACTCTATATGCTTTATTTTGAGTAGAATATCCTAAGAAAATTCCTTGCTCACTCTTACCATCAAATTTGTTTAGAGAATCTTCACCATTGTTAAGGATAAAACATGTACTATTAAAAATATAAAAATATGGAATATTGGTTTCCAACCTTTGTATAACTCACATAGGGTTTTCTTTAGGCTAGACTTTATGGAATCCCTATTCAACATATAGTATGAGGTGTTACTGGTTTAGATCAAAAGATTTTAGTCATATAGCACAATTCTAGCCATTTCTTTTAAAAATCTATTTTTCTTTTCAACTATCCCATTTTGTTGTGATGATCTAGCACTAGAAAATTATAATCAATATCATTTTCCTCACAATAGTGCTTGAATTATTCATTTCAAAATTCTCTTTATGATTACTTCTAATTTTTGAAAAAGCACATAGCTTTGTTTTTTTAAACTCTTTTACAAGATATTTCAAATGATCTATATGTTTCACTTTTAGATGCAAGAAATATTATTCAAGTGAATCTAGAATAGTCATCCACAATAACTAGCACATATTGTTTTCCACCTAAGCTTAGTATTCTCAAAAGTTCAAAAAGATCTTAATGAAATAAACTTAGATGCCTAAGGGTTGAACCCTCATTTGTAGGCTTAAATGATATACTCGTTTGATCGCCTTTCATACATGCCTCACAAATGTGATTTATTTCATATTTGACATTAGGCAATCCTCTAATAAGATCATATTTGCATCATTCATTAATGACAGCCATACTATTATACCTTAGCCTATTATGTCATATCCAAGAATTTTGAGTAATAAATGATACTAGGCATTTTTCTATACTAGATAAGAATAAGTTTATACACATTTTCTATCATATTACCTATTATTTTTGTCTGATTTGATTTTTGACAAGATACTTCACATGAATTAGCATTAAAGCATACTTTATATCCCATGTCACACAATTGACTTTGTGCTAATTAGATCATGCTTAAGACCATTTATCAAGACAAACTTTTTCTAGCACATATCAACAAATTTTATTATCCCCCTTACTCGATGCATATATCAAAGATTTGAAAATCACTATAACTAATTAAAATTTTCAACAACATAAAGGCAAACTTATAATTCATTATCATCAAAACTCATAAACATGGAGTGTTTAGGAAAAGAAATATACCACCAAGATTTTAAATGATAAAATCTTACTTACTCTTGGTTGGTAAAATAAGAGGTGATATTCTTCTTCACCTTCCTCTTTTCTTCATGTTTGATACATCCATATAAATTTCACTTTGAATTCTATTTGGATGTCAAACAACTCTGCAAAAAGAGATCATCCACAAGCTTTTGGTGCCCAAACCACTTTGAGTTCACCAATGTTAGGATAGAGCTCTTCTTAGGAACTCAAATTTGTTTAAACTTAGGTGGACTATTTCCTATGAAACTTTTATGTTCAAAATGATACTAATAGTTAGAATGTGAAGCGAAGGTTTTTTGTTTCCTTTTTATGAAGATTGTTTGCTTCTTATCCTTATGCACATTTCACTTAGGATGAGAGTTTTTAGGTATCAAAACGTGCTTGGATCCTTGAGGATTAGAATGAGAAACATTTGAAGGCTTAGTTTCCTTAGGAATCCATTTTATTTTAGGTCCATAATATGATTTCCTTTTTAAAGGACAATTGTATGCAATGTGATCTAATTTACAACAATAAAAGCATTTAATTTCATGATAGGTGTGTAAATGTGAGCTTTTGACTTTTGCTCTTGAACTATGAAAAATTTCAACACCTTTGACATGATCATGTGAATTTGAAATCTCCTCTTTTAAAATGAATTTCTCATTTAAAGCATTATTTGAGGATTTCAATTCAAATTCTTCCAAAACTTTTTCCTTTAAAAATTCTTTATTGGAAGCAAGCAAATATTCATTCTTTGATCTTAAAACTTCCAATTCATTTGACACCAAGTCTAAATGTTTTTGAAGAGTTTTATTTTTCAATCATAGTTTTTCAAAATTTTCATATAAATCATTTAAAGCACTCAACAACTCTCGATTTGAAAAGGTATCATGATTATCATTTTTAGCATTCAAAGAACTAAACTCATGGACGTTTTCAATATCAACACTGTTATCAAAATCATAAGTAGAAGTAGAGGTTACCTCCTCTTCTTCTTAAGCTATGAAGCACAAGATGGGATTTGAGCTTTCTTCTTCCTCTCTTTGTTAATGATTCAATTGATTTTCAATCTATAAATTTGCATCACATGCTCACAACATTTCTTAGTAAGATAAATTAAATCAAGAGTATTCAAAATATCTTTGGCATTAGTGCACTTATAAATTTTTGCATAAATATTTTCATGCAAAACTTGATGCAAAATTTTTTTGGTTTTGAAACAATCCTTTTTCTACAATATACCACAAATTAAAATCAATGGATTGCAAGTAAATACAAATCATTTTTCTCCAAAAATTATAAAATGAGCCATCAAAGTACGGTGCCACATTTGTAGGATAACCTTCCTTAAGAGCCATGGATCTCTCTTTAGGTTGTTAGACCTTGAAACAAGGAGTTAGATCCTGATACCAATTGTTAGACTGAGAGGAGTTATGGCACACACCAAGAAGAGGGGTGAATTGGGAATTTAAAAACTTGATAGAACTTAAAAAAAAATAATACAAATTAAGGTTTTAGTGATTTAAAACGTCAAGTATATAAAATGACAAATGTAAATTTACAAAAATAAATATGTGAACCAAGTGAAGAATAATGAAATGTTTGGAAAGATAAATAGATCAAAGAACACAATGATATATAGTGGTTTGTCTTAACAACCCAAGTCTAATCCACTACCTTAGCTCCTTACTAAGAATTTTTCAAACAATCCACTAAAACTTCCTACTTAACCAAGTAGGCCCTCTAGTCAAAGACTAGAAAATTACAAACCTCTTACTTATACAAGTAAGCTCTCTAGCACCTAACTAGGTATTTCAACCCCTTGTTTTAAAGAGCAAGTCCTCTAACACAACAAACCAGGAAAATAAAAATGATACAAATGAAAGAGAGAAGCTAAGAGTGTTCACTCTTAGTTACAAGTTTTCTCACAATAAAAACAAGGCTTGAGAACAAATTTACAATGATAGAACGAACCCTTGGAGAGAAAAATATAACAATGAAAACACAAACACTATAAGCTCAAATAAAAAGATTCGTAATCTTTAGATTAACTCGTTCTCATCCATTAACCCTCTCTAGATCTTCCATGACTTATATTTATAAGCATCCCAAGAGCCTTGAGAGAAATATAGCCATTTGTGACCGTTGGGATTTGAAAAACTAGCAGTTGGAGGCTTTCTACGAATAGATCTATCGACATATGAGGTGGGTTAGTCGATAATTGCTAATTAAAATAAAAATTTAGTGGACAGATACAAGGATTTAGTCGACAGATGTAATTTATCTATTCTGTTAGTCGACAAAGTGGAAAGCTTAGTTGACAGATTGAGGCCAATATAAATACATACACACTATCAGTCGACAGAAGCAAGGGGATAGTTGACATAAGCAAGTATTAGTCGACAGAAGCAAGAGCTTAGTCAACATAATGGAGCATTAGTCGACAGATGCAAGGGCTTAGTCGACAGTTTGAAGGCACTCAGTCGACAGATGAAGACTTTGAAGATACAATACATTAGAACATATTTACATTTTATTTTCTTTAATTTATATTTTACTTCCATTTCCTTTAATACATAAATGTAAATAAAAAAGTACCCCCTATTTGGATTCAATAAAAATATCTAAAAAATCAAAATGCATAACCATAAAAAACTAGAATTTTGATTTTAGTACAAATACGGGATTTAGCAAATTTGCTACTCTTAAAATACATACCTTATATTTATTGAAAAATTCAATAAAAATCATTTTAACAACAATGAATACTAGCTATCAAAATACCAAGAGATAGTTTTTCAAAATGAAAATATTTTCTATATGTCTCCTTATAATGTGCTAATCTTCTAGACTTAGAGAAATAACATTTCTTGGGCTCAACAACATGGTCTTTTGCCTTTGAAACATTTTGCATAGATCATTTGATTTTCAGTTTAACAAAACACTTAAAATTGATTTTTGTTTCCAAATCATATACTTTGATTTATAGTATAAAACCATTTCATATTTTTCATCATCAAAACTGAACATAAGAGTAAAGCATCAAATATTGCTAGGGATGATGACCCCTTGGCCGTTGGATATCCTTAGGGGGTTCATCATAATGCCCCGTTCCTAAATATTACAACGTTACTAAGTACATACTAAAAATCACATGCGGGCATTAGGGAAATCCTTATCAGCAGAAGTAAATGATTGAACCTGAAAGCTAAAAAGTTAGGATTTCCACTATGTTTCTTTGGTACAAGCTCAATAATAACACACACCCACGCTTACACCCCTTAAGTTTTAGTATCATAACAATTGTCCATAGTACAACGTTCAGGATACACATAAATAAACTATTTCCTTAGAAAGATTAAGCTACATGTCAGCCACCTTTTTTCCCTTGCCTTTACTTCATCCTAGGGTACCTGGCACATTTGAATATGCCGATGTGAGATATGAAACACCTTAGTGAGTGATTTAGAATAAAAGTTTGTGCATGTATATGCAGTATGCCATATGTCATGAAACCCCTCTTTGTGGCAGTGAGGCAGCGATGTTGCAATCATTCTACTGATTATCATGTCCAAACACCCTGCCCCTCCACGAGCTATGCAATCCTCCCAATCACACATGATGAACCTGACGTCAACTTGCCACAAAATGTTGCGATGCATGATAACAACAAAAAAAAGATGTGTGGGTAATAAAAGACACATGATATGCAAGCCACACAAATGAAGTACAAATGTCCAAAATGGGTTAACACATGCAAGACCCACTCACCATGTTGCTTTACCTTTAGGAGTACTATTCACACTTGTCAATTTTGAATTTTCTACAGTAAACACGAGTTTCGTAAAACAAGTACCAAATATTTTTACATAAACTTGTTATATTTATTTTATTTTATTTTTCTAAAAATTTGCATGGAAAAATGACCTGTCACACACCCTCACGCACTACCGAAAGCTTCCCCATGCACCCTCATGTGCAGCCCTTTCTGGCACATATTCTACACACGCCAGTCGTCTTCTCCAATAACAACGTTCGCGATTCCGAGTAGCCTCTAATTTTTAGCTTTTTATCTCTCGTTTTAACTCCAATTCACGCAATGTTTGTCCCTATGGCTTCCTCTCTCTTTCTTCTACCCGAATATACTTTAGACCAATTTTTCATCATCGTTTTCTGGTAACTTCAACCCAGTTTTCGGCAAAGCCCAAAAATACAAAGCTTTGTTTCTCTCTCATTTCTTGACGAAATTCTTTCCTCTTTCCTCCAAAATCTTCCCCTCATTCCCAATAATCTATTCCTCACCTCTAATCTTCTCAAAGCGACCTAAATTTGGTTCAAAACTCATCAGTATGCTTTGAGTGTTAATCCATGGCCTTTTTATAGACATCTCTAGCCAATCACCATCTTCCACCTGCCATGCCACCTATCAGCTTTGATATGTATGCCTCATGATTACTTCCAACCTCTGGTTCGCCCGGTTCATTTTTCCAGTGAGTTTGTTACAAGTTTTAAAAATTACACTTTCGCTTGAAACTTTATACCTTTGCACTTTAACCTCTGTACTATTTCGGATTTTAGCTATTCATGTGGTTCCTTATTTCAATCTCAAATTCCCTTAAGAAGAGGCTTCTTGCATCATTTATCGATCCCTAAAGAGATTGCCAATATTTTTGAGAAATTACACCTTTTACCAAACCTTTTTAAAATTCTATTTTTACCCCCCCCCCCCCTAAACTTTCATGATTCCTTGGTCATATCCTATTTCTTCAAACGCATGAGTTTCATAAAAATCTTGGGTATTACATTCAACCCCCCCTTAAAAAAAATTTCGTCCTCAAAATTTCATTTCATGATTCCATATAGTTGAAAAAGTGCAGATATTTTTGGCGTATCTCCTCTTCTTTTTCCCAAGTAGCTTCCTTAAAATTGTGATGTTTTCATAATACCGTAATAAAGGGTATCGTCTTATTCCTCAAAATTTGTTCCTTCTGACCCAAAATCTCGATCGATTCCTCGGGATAAGTTAAATTTTTCTGACGCTCAACATTTTCCTCAGGAACTTTCTAAAAATGATCGGGTTCATATTTTCGAAGTCGAGACACGTGAAAAACATCATGTATGTTGGACATTGCTGGAGGTAACGCTAGTCGATAGGCAACCGACCCAATTCGTTTCAAGATCTCATAGGGGTCCTATGTATTGAGGGCTTAATTTGCGTTGTTTCCTACCCTGGTGTATTACTTGAGAGAGTAAAACCTTCAAATACACCATATCTCCTGCTTGGAACTCTAAACTCGTTCTTCATGTATCCGCATAGGACTTTTGTCTGCTTTGAGCTGCCTTAATTCATTCTTGAATCATTCTAATCTTTTCATTTGTTTGTTGCACTATCTTGGATCCCAACAACTGCATTTCTCCTACTTTCGTCTAATATAGAGGCGTTCTACATTCACGACCATATAGAGCCTCATATGGAGCCAGGCCGATGTTGTATCATATTTTTTGATATATGAGAAAATGTGTTTGATGAAAAACTAACCTTAGAATGAAAAATCTTTATAAAAATCTCATATTTCGAAACAAGCATGATTAGTGTTCTGGCGCGAAGTTCATATGTTTGAAAATCCAAAATCCAAGCATCATGTTTTGAAACTATCTTTCAATGTTTTGAAACATCATTCTACCATGTTTCTATACATATTTTGAAATGCTATTTGTCATGTTTGAAAAAATCCAAGTTCATGTATCATGTTTCGAAACACTGTTCTGAATTGTTTCTACATGTTTCAAAATGCTCCTTGTCTAGGTTTCAATGTTTGCTATGTATATATGCTATATTTCGAAACCTGTTTAAAAACTAAGCATATGTTTTGAAACCTATATAGTATGTTTTGAAACCTCTGTCATCTCTGACAGCAAAGTATTTAAAAACTATGTTTAACATGTTTTGAAACATGTTTCGAAAATATGTTTCGAAACCTTCATATCATATTTCGAAACATCTGACTCTGTCAGCAGAATATTTGAAAATCTGTAATGCTTTTGCACTTTAATTCAAAAGTTATTGTTAAAATTTTTTTTTTTATTTGAATCTCCATACTCTGATGTTATAATTTCAAATGTTTTGTAAGTGGAGAATAAAAAAAAATCATTTTGTTTTAAAAATATGTCTTCCACTCATTCTATCTCTTCGTGGATGTCTAACTGTAAATGCTGGATGTTTCGAAACATGGTATGCATGTTTTGAAACATCTGTGTAAGAATGTGATGTTTCCAAATCTATAATGTGTGTTTTGAAACCTACTTTATCATCTTATCTCTAACGATTATTGCTGCATCACTCACCCTGCATTTGTCACTTTTTGTATTTTTCTTTCACTAATTCAGCTGATTTAGCAACTAATTATGTTCACAGATAGGATGAGGCGTTTAGACTCGCCAGTGCACGAGTGTGATTGTAGCAGAAAATTTATATGTAATTTTTCCGGGCAAGACCGGGTCGACTCACAGGGAGATTACTCATGGAAGGAGATAACCACACCAGTTCTTTTGATTAACAGAATAATGAAATGAGATCAAACTAAATGTGATATAACTGTAATCTGGAAATGGATAGATCTTGGGTCAAGACAAATCTGGTGCCAAACCCAACTGATTCACCATATAGCTTTCTGTGATGTAACTAGCAGCTCAAATAGCTTGGGTTTTCAACCATTAAATGTACTACTGAGATGATGATAACTCTTTGTTCAAGCAACCTCCATACATGACATGGAGACTCTATGGTAAGAAGCTATCATAAATCAGTGTATAAATAATGTTTTGACAAAATAAGTGCTCGGGGCTTGGGTATGAGGACGTTTCCAGGTCAAGCAGCCTCCATACATGGCATGGAGACTCTAGGTTAGGCGTACGAACCAATCCAAGCCTGAGGTTTTCGTTAATAATATTTCCCAAACTGCTTTTGCTTTTGTTACTTTGACATATGAAGTTCTGTTATATTGATTCATCAGTGGCTTTGGGCACCATCTTTGCCTTAACCCAAGAATGGAGTTAGCCACACATCTTCATAGGAAGTGCACGACTAAAACTAATCTCTACAGATGAATACATGATTCGTAAAGGAAATAACTGAGACAACAGATAGGAACTTGGTAAATTACTGCTGTATTGATTGCTAAAACGAACTACAACATGAAGCAGAAATTAAAATGAACTTGTAATACAGAGCTAAGATTTTGCAAGAACAACTAGTGTAACTGAAGTGCTATATCAAAGAAAGAAATACAGACAAGAACAAAAATAGGAGAAACAGACAAAAGGAAAAGAAAAATCCCTGCTTTCAAAATGATCTTCTTCTTTCTTGTATTGTTTTCTTAGTATCTTCTGCACTCGTCAACTTCTGATTCCAAAGAATGTTGGTCCCTTTTTAAGCTTTTGGCGCATGGAAGTGGGGACCATTTGTTGAAAAGTTGTTTAAAAAGTTGGTTGAATTTACCGTAGAGCCACCGCGTGTATTTGCGCATGTCAGAATTTTTGTTCGGCTGCTCATTCGAATGACTAGCAGAGACATTCGAATGCTTGTTGAGTTTCTTTTGGCTGACCGGCTCATTCGAATGAATTTTAGTCCTATTCGAATGAATTTCATGATTTACTGTTCCTTACACGGCGATTTTCTCGGTCATTCGAATGCAACAGTACTTTCATTCGAATGAATTTCTAATTTTTCTCTTGACTTCTTCATTGCATTCGGATGACCTGGAGAGCATTCGAATATGGAGTTCCTTGGGTTGCTACTCATTCGAATTACTCAGCCTTCATTCGAATAGATTTCCTTTCTTCTTCAACTTCATTCGAATGACTTGGATCTCATTCGAATATGTCTTCACTGCTTCCAAACGATTATGCTCATCCGAATTTCTTCTTATGCTCGGCTCATTCGAATGACTTGGATCTCATTCGAATATGTCTTCACTGCTTCCAAACGATTATGCTCATCCGAATTTCTTCTTATGCTCGGCTCATTCGAATGACTTGGATCTCATTCGAATATGCACAATCTGGAGATCTTGATTTTTGTTACTTCTTATTCGAATTAGGACAAGCTCATCTGAATACATACCCGATATCTTGCATATTCGAATGTCTGAATGATTTATTCGAATGTTTGAGCAGCTTTCTTCTGTTTTGCTCCATATTTGAATACCTTTGGAGACTTATTCGAATTGCTTTGACTTTCATTAGGACACCTTTATTTCTTGACTTTTTATTCCTCTTTCAATCATGCTTTTGGAGAGTATGAGTCATTCTTTCATCTCTTTTCCTTCTTTTGAGCTGCAACAAGCAATTCTGGAGATTTTAAGTCGATCGAATGGGTTAGGAGGTAATAAAAACATAACAAATATTGCATTTTTCTAACATCAATCACACCCCCCAACTTAAACATTGCTAGTCCCTTAGCAATCAAATTAAATGCACGAATGCTTCAACATTCACAAATTCATTGATAGTGCAAATCTCGTATGTGAAGCAAAAATGTATGGTCAGTAGCATAGGGACTTCGGACAATCAAAGGAATGTTTATTATTTGAACTTTTGTATCAGGCATATTAAGTTAAATCAATCAGCATATTGCATTCAATTCTCTAAGCTTTGATTGCAAGTTTCACTGGATATGTTTCTCTTCAATAAAATGTTCACTCAAAGTTGCTCTCAAGGATGTACCTCAATTTGGAGTGGATGTAAATCAAGTTCGAAGAGGTATCATCAATCATCAAAAATGCTATTAAGGAAGGAAAGGACTTGACATAGCTTCATGATCAGAATAGCATCTCAATGAATAGCATTTAAAATTAACTAAGTCTCCTTACTCTTGAAATTATATCCTGAAATTGCATGATTGATAAAACAAAGAGGGATCTTTCTGGGAAGAAATGGGGTCATATGGTAATGTGGTATAGCAAAGGGGATGATGGAAATCAAGAGAGTTATTAGGTCCCGGGAATTTTCTACTAAGAACTGAAGTTTTTTTTTTTTTTTTTTTTTTTTTTTTTTTGGTATCAGAGAAAATAAACTGTACATGTGATGCATTCATGCATCAATAGCTGAAATCATATCAGGGCACCTAAATCCAGTTGGTCGTATCCGAACCTGAATCTAACTGCTATTCCAACTGATAGTGAACAAGCTTCCATTGCTTCACCCTCAATGGCTACGGGGGGTGTTTTTAATGTCCCAGACCTAAAGACAACCATTTATCTTAAATGGTAAAGTGGTCTTTTAACGTCAGATTCCCAGACGATTTTTTTTTTTTTTTTTTTTTTTTTTGGTAAACTACTGAGTAATTCCTGAGGGAATGATGCTATGACTTGGACAGAGGGAATGATGCAACTGGTCATGAAGAGTTTTAATGGGCTATAAGTGGAAACTGATCAAAACAATAGGTTGATTGGCTCAAGTAATAGGAAAATGATCCCCCTATGATATTTCATAAATCAGCCTTATTCATTCAACTGGTTTCAAGCTTAGAGTCAGTTAAAATTAGCCGCGATCATTAAAGACACTCAAGGCAAAATGTTGTTTTGAAGCTATTGAAAGACAAGAGAATCAACAAAATATTTCATTGCATGAATAGTTGTTATTTCACTCAGAATAAAATGTCATGAAGCTCTAACACTTACTTTGGTAACAAATCTCCACTTAATTTGAGAATTTTGGGCAATTTGCTGATTACTTCACATGTTTGTATGCCATTCAACAAATGAATAGAAATAAAGCACCCTAAGTAGTCCTGGTCCTGGTTCTAAAGCTCATACAGTTCTGTTCTCAAATAAAAGATTATCATTCAAGTAACCAGTTGTGAATCTAAAGCATCGAGCACAATAATTTGAAGCATAGAGTAAGCAAAGTCATTTTTATTGACAAATGAAAATGTGATTAAACTTTGTAGTTCATAGGTACAGAAATTAAACATGAAGCATCAAATCCTATGACTACTCAGTGCCATCCGTGGCATCGTCAGAAGTAGAGTTCTCCTCAGTGGAGTTTCCCGAGGGGGTCTTTGATGAAGGATTAGCAGGAGGAATAGAGGTAGAAGATGGAATGGTAGGGTGAGAAGGTGCTGCATGCTCCGGCTGCGGCTGTGCCCCTGATGTAGAAGGTGCACCCTCTTCCTCTCGCCACATGTCAATGGTCTTCTGTATGCAAGTCTCAGCATCGGCCAACTTGTCCTTTGAAGACTTTTGAGGAAGCTCTTCTATTGGTGTGCTCAGAAGTTGACCTACTCTCTTGTCCATCTCAGTGTAACGTTCATTCATGGTCATTATTCCTGAATAGATGACTCTCTGCCTCCAATGTAGATCTTCATAAATGGCCTCCTGTCTCTCTTGGATCTTCTTAAGTGATTGCTCTACTAGGGCTTCATGCTTTACTTGCCTATCGTGCATTTCCTTGACTATCTCATATAAGCCTCTGATAGTGTGACCCTCCTCTTGTCTCTCTTCCTGATCTTCATGTTGTGGCAGTTCTTGAGTTGGTTCTTCTTGTGCTTCAACCTGCCTGCCTGATGCCTCTCCCTTCTCAGGTGTTGTTGCTTCAAGCCTCTTTAACTGCCCACTGCTCCTTCGTGTAGATGCTGGGCTGATCCTTTCCATTGGCTTGATGACTTCAAAAGTTGCCTTTTCTTTTACCCCGTGCCTTAGTACAAAATAGGTGATCAACCCTCCAAAGGGTAGTCCTCCGCCCCCTTGTGCATTCTTGGCCACTAAGTCGATGGTATCAAAAATGTGCTTGGCCAAGTCTATGTGTACTCCCAGGATCATCTTTCCCATGAATGTGGCTTGCTTAACCGAGACACTGCCAGTGAATGCGTGGGGCATGAAATGAGAACAAAGAAGCCTATGTAAGATGATGCATTTAGGGGACAAATTCTTCTTTGGGAGGGTAGGAGCCAACCATAAAACATCATCTGCCTCTGTCATCAACCTAGCCAAGTTTTCCTTTCCTAAGTCTGCACTTGCCTCCTCAATGTCTCTTGGTGATGCCTCTCTTGGGATTTGGAATGTTTCAGCAATATCAGAGGGCTTCAACTCTATTTTCACCTTTCTCACTTCAGTGATCAAGCACCTATTCCCCGAGTCATCTCTGTCACTGGTTATATTTGAGTAAAATTCTTTGACTAAGGGAACTATGGCCTTGTGTTGAAACTTAACCCAAGTTTGCCATCCTTTGGCAGTAATTAATGACAACAAATCACAGGGTGGTTCTTCAAATTGTTCAAGCATAATTCCCCTCTCACAAAGTACTGGCCTCTTAGCATACCCCTCAACATAGTTCTTTTCAGCCGCGGGGCTAATGAACCTGATATTGGAATAGGGAGGGTTCAAATCAATGGTTGGGATGGTAGCGGGTTCTTTTCCTTTCTGCCTCTTCGAGGCCCTAGAGCTTTCTCCTACGACCTTGGGGCGTTTTTGCTTTGGAGACATGCTGCTTTGAGGAGTGTTTGGTCTCGGGAGTTGGTTCGGGGATTTTATCGAACAGTTGGTAGGCACAAACAGATTCCTCTCTTTTCTTCTTCTTTCAATTTCCCAACCAATCCTCTCTTTGACACACTGAACTCCTTTACCCCCTCTTCACAACAACTCCTTCATCCAATCAATTAAACTCGAATTTAAACGATGGGAACAACTCTTACCTCTCGGCTGTTCTCTTCCCAGAATATTCGAATGAGACGGCTCCCTATTCGAATGCGAGCGGACTGTTCTTCCTTGTACGAAACCGGATCGATCTTCGGGTGGATGAAATGAATGATGAATGAGGGTGGTTAGAACAATGTAACAAGATTTATAGGAAAGGTTCGGGTGGATGAAATGAATAATCGCACCGCTTAAGGAGGGGTTTCGATCTTTAAAGGGGGGAAGCGTCGATTCGGATTTCAGGGACGGTTATGCGGTTAAGAGGAGCATCATTCGAATGATACTGGGGTTATACGAATGATAGAGGAAGATTCGAATGGAGGTTAAGCAATTCGAATGATAGCTCGGGTCTTAGAACAATGGGTAGAAGAGGATTCGAATGAGAGAGAGAGAATGCGAATGTTCGCCGAAAGCTTTTAAAGGGCCAGACGCCTCATTCGAATGTGGAAAAATTCATTCGAATGAATTTTAAACAGTAACTTGGCTTATCGAAGGATTTGAGCCACTCATTCGAATGCAACAGTACTTTCATTCGAATGGATTTCTTGTTCATTCGAATGACTATGAGTGTCATTCGAATGAATCTGGCAGAACACTCTCAAAGAGGGAATTGAATAGAATGATCATTCGAATGCAAAAATCTTCATTCGAATAACCTTGAACACACTTTTATTTATTTATTTTTTTAATTTTTTTTTTTTTTATTTTTTAAATTTTTTTATTTTGCGCAAATTAACTAATTGAAACTATATTCGGATGTTAGAAATGGATTCGGATGAAGGGTAGGTTATTCGAATGAACTTGAGGATATTCGAATGCTGGCTT
This sequence comes from Diospyros lotus, assembly GCF_014633365.1. Classification (NCBI taxonomy): domain Eukaryota; kingdom Viridiplantae; phylum Streptophyta; class Magnoliopsida; order Ericales; family Ebenaceae; genus Diospyros; species Diospyros lotus. Next base: position 15,277,159 of record NC_068340.1, read on the forward strand.
CAATTTTTTTAGAAATAGCAGATTCATTCGAATGAATTTTGAGTATGGAGAAATTCATTCGAATGAATTTTAAACAGTAATTTCATTTGAGAAGGAATTTGGCCGGTCATTCGAATGCAACAGTACTTTCATTCGAATGAATTTTGAACATATTCGAATATAACAGAGGCTATTCGAATGCTTTCTTGCTTTCTTTTAACAGCTCACCGGTCATTCGAATTGTTTACAACTCATTCGAATGACCAAGCTCCATCCGGATACAGAATTCGAATAACAGCAACGAAATTTTTTTTTTTTTTTTTTTTTTTACATTTCCAAACACCTAAACACAAAATTCAAACCCACACAACAGTTCAGGCATACCTTTATCCCACCCAACTTGCTTTGAACAATTCTTAAAAACGAGGATATAAGGAATACCTGGAGATCTTCAGAAATGACTTTGAACACAAAGGTCCAATTGCTTACTTGGATGTTGCTAGTAGCCTTCATTTCATGGGTGGATCCGTGAGCTTGCTTCAGTACTTTAAATCAAAATAAAGGGTGATAACAGGTTATGAAAACAGAACACTAATTATTATATATATATATTTTTTTATTATTATTATTAACCACTACCCAATGGGTGGATCTGTAAGATCCATGCTCTCTTCCTGTTTATTCAAAAATTCATAGTATGGTTTCAGGCGTTGTCCATTCACTTTGAGAATTTGACCAGATTGAAGATTTTCAATATCACATACACCATGAGCTGAGATGGAACGAATTTTGAAGGGCCCTGTCCACCTTGACTTGAGTTTACCAGGAAACAGATGGAGCCTTGAATCGTAAAGTAACACATGTTGACCTATACAAAGAATTTTTCTGTTAATATGCTGGTCATGTAATTTCTTCATGTGCATCTTAGAAAACTTGGCATTCTCAAATGCCTCGTTTCTAAGTTCCTCAAGCTCATTCAGTTGCAACTTTCTGTTGAGTCCCACCTCTTCTAAACTTTCATTCATCTTCCTGATGGCCCAGTAAGCTTTGTGCTCAACCTCTACTGGCAGATGACATGGTTTTCCATAAACCAGTCGATAGGGAGACATGCCCAATATGGTTTTATGTGCAGTCCTATAGGCCCAAAGAGCATCAATCAACCTCAAAGACCAATCCTTTCGGTTGGAATTGACAGTTTTTTCTAAAATGCGCTTGATCTCCCTATTTGCCAATTCTGCCTGGCCATTTGTCTGAGGGTGGTATGGGGTTGAGACTTTATGAACTACCCCATATTTTTTCATTAGTTCTGCCATTGGCTTGTTACAGAAATGAGAACCCCCATCACTGATGATGGCACGAGGCATTCCAAACCTACTGAAAATGTTTTCTTTGAAAAATTTTACCACTATCCTGTGATCATTTGTCCTTGTTGGAATTGCCTCAACCCACTTGGAAACATAGTCTACAGCAAGAAGGATGTATTCATGACCAAGCGAGTTAACAAAAGGGCCCATAAAATCTATTCCCCAACAATCGAAAATTTCAAGAACCAGAATGGGCTGCAAAGGCATCATACTCTTTTTTGTCAGACTTCCTAACCTCTGGCATCTATCACATGACAAGCAAAACTGGTGTACTTCTCTAAACATGGTAGGCCAGTAAAATCCACTTTGTAGGATTTTTGCTATGGTTTTCCGGGTAGAGAAATGACCTCCACAAGCAAGGGTGTGACAGAAGTTCATAACACTATGTTGCTCATATTCTGGAATGCATCTTCTCACAATTTGATCAGCACAATATTTAAACAGATATGGTTCATCCCAGAAAAATGTTCTGACCTTCCTGAAAAACTTTTGTCTATCTGGCTTAGTCCAATGACTGGGAACTGTACCTACAGCTAAATAATTAGCTATGTCAGCGTACCAAGGGGCAGAAGTCAATGTACTCACATGAAGAAGATGTTCATCAGGAAAGTTATCAGGAATGGAACCCTCAGTAAGATCCTGACCTGGGATTCTAGACAGATGGTCTGCTACAACATTTTCTACTCCTTTTTTATCCTTGATTTCTATGTGGAACTCTTGGAGGAGCAGAATCCACCTAATGAGGCGTGGCTTGGTGTTTTGCTTAGTGAGCAGGTATTTCAAAGCAGCGTGATCTGTGTACACAATCACCTTTGAACCTATCAGGTATGACCTAAATTTATCCAATGCAAACACCACAGCCAACAATTCTTTTTCTGTGGTAGTGTAATTTCTCTGGGCTTCATTTAAGGTTCTGCTAGCATAGTAAATGACATAGGGCTTCTTCTCTTTGCTTTGTCCTAACACAGCCCCTATGGCATAATCACTCGCATCACACATTAGTTCAAAAGGTAAAGTCCAATCAGGAGGTTGTATGATGGGAGCAGTGATAAGCGCATGTTTAAGCTTCTCAAAGGCACTTTGACAATTTGGGGTCCACTCGAATGGAACGTCCTGAGACAACAGACAACACAAAGGTCTTGCTATTGTGCTAAATGAGGCAATAAATCTCCTGTAAAAGCCAGCGTGACCAAGAAAAGATCTAATGTCCTTGACATTTCTAGGGGCTGGAAGCTTCTGAATGGCTTCAACTTTGGCCTTGTCTACTTCTAGACCCCTAGATGAGACTATGTGTCCTAAGACAATGCCTTGGTTAACCATAAAGTGGCATTTTTCCCAATTGAGCACAAGATGAGTCTCCTCACAACGAATCAAAACCTTCTCCAAATTCTTTAAACACAAGTCAAAACTACTTCCATAAACAGAGAAGTCATCCATAAACACCTCCACAATATGTTCAGCCATTTCACTGAAGATACTCATCATGCACCTTTGAAAGGTGGCAGGAGCATTACACAACCCAAATGGCATACGTTTATATGCAAATGTCCCAAAAGGGCAGGTGAAGGTTGTTTTCTCTTGATCTTCTAGTGCTACATCAATCTGATTATATCCTGAATATCCATCCAAAAAGCAGTAGAATGCTTGACCTGCTATCCTTTCAAGTGTTTGATCTAGAAACGGGAGGGGAAAATGGTCCTTTCTAGTCATGGAGTTGAGTTTTCTATAGTCTATGCACACACGCCAACCTGTTTGGAGGCGGATTGGGACTAACTCATTCTTCTCATTTTTCACCACAGTAACTCCGGACCGTTTAGGAACGACCTGAGTTGGACTAACCCATTTTGAATCAGATATTGGATAAATAATACCTGCATCCAGCAATTTGAGCACCTCTTTTCGAACCACTTCTTTCATATTGGGATTTAGCCTTCTCTGCATTTGCCTCACTGGTTTTGAATTTTCTTCTAAGAAGATCCTATGGGTGCAAATTAGAGGGCTAATTCCATGTAAGTCTGATATGGTCCATCCTAAAGCCTTCTTGTGTGCTCTCAGTACTTCCATCAACTGCACTTCTTGTTGGGTAGTCAGGCTGGAAGAAATGACTACTGGGTATGTCTCTCCTTCTCCTAGAAAAGCATACTTCAACTCATTTGGCAGTGGCTTCTTTTCAGGAATGAGTGGATGACTCACAGAGGTTGATGGTTTATGCAAAGGTTCTACAGGTTCTAGTTTAGGAATCCATTGAGTCAAAGGCATCTCACTTTCCTTTTTGATATCTTCCAAATGACTATCTCCTTTCACAGTTTGAGTGACAAATTCTTTCTCAAAATACTCTTCAGACAGAGTTTGAATCAAATCTACCTCTTCTATCTCACTTCCAGTGTTCTGTTGTTTGGAAATTCTGAAAATATTCATCTCCACAGTCATGTTTCCAAACGACAGTTTCAAAACTCCATTCCTACAGTTAATGATTGCATTGGAAGTTGCTAGGAATGGTCTTCCCAAGATGACTGGAACTGGTGGTTGTGGACCATGATGGGGTTGAGTGTCTAGAACTATGAAGTCTACTGGGAAGTAGAATTTATCCACCTGAACTAAGACATCTTCCACAATACCCCTAGGAACTTTGACTGATCTGTCTGCCAGCTGCAGAGTGACTCTGGTAGGCTTAAGTTCTCCCAAACCCAACTGTTGATAGACACTATAAGGCAATAGGTTGACACTTGCTCCTAAATCTAAGAGCGCCTGGTCAACCTTTTGGCTTCCTATTATGCATGAGATGGTTGGACAACCTGGGTCCTTGTATTTGGGAGGAGTCTTAAATTGCAAAATGGAGCTCACTTGCTCAGTCAGAAATGTTTTTCCATGCACGTTCACTTTTCTCTTTACGGTGCAAAGATCTTTTAGGAATTTTGCATATGAGGGTGTTTGTTTGATCGCATCCAAGAGTGGAATATTGATCCTTACTTGTTTAAACACCTCATATATGTCAGCATTTTGTTGTTCTTTTTTTGTAACACTCAGTCTTTGAGGAAAAGGAGGTTTAGGATGATATTGAATTTCTCTTTCAATGTTCTTACCTTTTTCATCTTCTTTTTGTTTTTGCTTGTTTTTTTCTTCATTGTTTTCATTTTTTTCTAAGATTGGCTCCTGTCCTTCTGCTTTCTCTTTCTCAACAACAGTTTGGCTTATCCTAAGATCATTTGGTTTTTCAATCACCTTTCCACTTCTTAGGATAGTTACAGATTGGACTTGTTCATGTGCATTACTTTCACCACTAGAAGATTCCACCTGATTTGTTTGCCTAACTGGGTTAGGGTTGGTTTGTGAAGGGAATCTTCCAGGTTCTCTCACACTTAGTGTTTGGGTCAACTTTGTTATTTGGCTTCTCATATCCTCCACGGCTCTATTTGTTTGCTCTTGACTCTTTGTAAGCTGGGCAACCTGATTGTTGATGCCCGTTTGATTTTGAATGAACTGATGCAAGGTGTCTTCAAAAGATCTCCTATGAGGAGGTTGGTAGGTATTGGATGAAGAACCTTGATTCTGTTGGAAGGATTGTTGATGTGCAGGGAAGGAGTTTTGAGAATGACTCCCAGCATCATGTCTCCATGAAAAATTGGGGTGATTCCTATTATTGGGATGGTAGGAGTTGTAGTTTTGATTGTTCCCGTAATAGGTTCCACTTTGATTTTGATTCTGTCTTCCCTCAAAATTGTGTGAATTATTGTTGTTAGTCTGCCCATACAATACTTCCTTGAAAGCAGGTAGAGTAGGGCATTCTTCAGTTGCATGATCCATTATTTCACACACAGCACATTTCACTTCCACTTGTTTAACAGATTGTACCTTTTTGGGCTCCAGATTTTCAACTTTTTTTGTTAAGGCAGTTAGTCTTGCATTTAGATCATCATTCTCACTTAACTGGTATCTACCTCTCGGTTGTGGATTTTCCCTTAGATCAAATGAAGATGTAGGGCCAGCTTCCCAATTTCTTGTATTTTCAGCCAATGTGTCAAAGAAGTGAAACGCTTCTTCTGGAGTTTTCTCATAGAATTCTCCATTACACATTGTAGAAACCAACATTTTTAATTGGGGCGTGAGTGAGTCATAAAAAAAACTGACCACTCGCCATTGCTCAAAGGCATGGTGCGGACAAGTGTGGAGAAGATCTTTGAATCTTTCCCATGCTTGGGCAAAATTTTCAGTTGATTTACAGGCGAAGTTCATGATTTGTCTTTGGAGAGTAGCGGTTCTGTTGGCAGGAAAATATTTTTTCAAAAAAGTTGCTTGCATTTCTCTCCAAGTTCCTATAGATCTAGGTAGGAGAGTGCCTAACCACATTTTCGCCTTATCTTTTAGTGAGAATGGGAAAAGTTTTAACCTTACAACATCCTCATTTACTGTATGATCCATGCAAGTGCTACACACTTCCTCGAATTCCTTCATATGAGTGTATGGATTTTCAGAATCCATACCATGAAATGTAGGCAACAATTGGATTGTGCCAGGTTTGAAATTGAACCTATGGTGATTTATGGGAAGGATGATACACGAGGGTGTTGTCTGCCTTGGAGGGTGAAGGTACTCTCTAAGAGGTCTAATCAATTCCTGATCAACAGGATCAGGATCGCCATGGTCACTCCCATGTTCAGACATGTTGTTTGGTTGAGCCATAAATGAGTGTGGTAATGAAAACTCAAAATCAGATGGAGTACTTTCTGAATGTAACACTTGCTCAACCACTCTACCGGATCTAAGTCTCATACACCAGACCAAACAGACAGAGAAGAGAAATTAAAGAACAGAAGTAAAAAGAAAAAGGACTAGGGATGATTATTTGGCTTACCTTAATCTCCCCGGCAACGGCGCCAAAATTTGCTGCATCACTCACCCTGCATTTGTCACTTTTTGTATTTTTCTTTCACTAATTCAGCTGATTTAGCAACTAATTATGTTCACAGATAGGATGAGGCGTTTAGACTCGCCAGAGCACGAGTGTGATTGTAGCAGAAAATTTATATGTAATTTTTCCGGGCAAGACCGGGTCGACTCACAGGGAGATTACTCATGGAAGGAGATAACCACACCAGTTCTTTTGATTAACAGAATAATGAAATGAGATCAAACTAAATGTGATATAACTGTAATCTGGAAATGGATAGATCTTGGGTCAAGACAAATCTGGTGCCAAACCCAACTGATTCACCATATAGCTTTCTGTGATGTAACTAGCATCTCAAATAGCTTGGGTTTTCAACCATTAAATGTACTACTGAGATGATGATAACTCTTTGTTCAAGCAACCTCCATACATGACATGGAGACTCTATGGTAAGAAGCTATCATAAATCAATGTATAAATAATGTTTTGACAAAATAAGTGCTCGGGGCTTGGGTATGAGGACGTTTCCAGGTCAAGCAGCCTCCATACATGGCATTGAGACTCTAAGTTAGGCGTACGAACCAATCCAAGCCTGAGGTTTTCGTTAATAATATTTCCCAAACTGCTTTTGCTTTTGTTACTTTGACATATGAAGTTCTGTTATATTGATTCATCAGTGGCTTTGGGCACCATCTTTGCCTTAACCCAAGAATCGAGTTAGCCACACATCTTCATAGGAAGTGCACGACTAAAACTAATCTCTACAGATGAATACATGATTCGTAAAGGAAATAACTGAGACAACAGATAGGAACTTGGTAAATTACTGCTGTATTGATTGCTAAAACGAACTACAACATGAAGCAGAAATTAAAATGAACTTGTAATACAGAGCTAAGATTTTGCAAGAACAACTAGTGTAACTGAAGTGCTATATCAAAGAAAGAAATACAGACAAGAACAAAAATAGGAGAAACAGACAAAAGGAAAAGAAAAATCCCTGCTTTCAAAATGATCTTCTTCTTTCTTGTATTGTTTTCTTAGTATCTTCTGCACTCGTCAACTTCTGATTCCAAAGAATGTTGGTCCCTTTTTAAGCTTTTGGCGCATGGAAGTGGGGACCATTTGTTGAAAAGTTGTTTAAAAAGTTGGTTGAATTTACCGTAGAGCCACCGCGTGTATTTGCGCATGTCAGAATTTTTGTTCGGCTGCTCATTCGAATGACTAGCAGAGACATTCGAATGCTTGTTGAGTTTCTTTTGGCTGACCGGCTCATTCGAATGAATTTTAGTCCTATTCGAATGAATTTCATGATTTACTGTTCCTTACACGGCGATTTTCTCGGTCATTCGAATGCAACAGTACTTTCATTCGAATGAATTTCTAATTTTTCTCTTGACTTCTTCATTGCATTCGGATGACCTGGAGAGCATTCGAATATGGAGTTCCTTGGGTTGCTACTCATTCGAATTACTCAGCCTTCATTCGAATAGATTTCCTTTCTTCTTCAACTTCATTCGAATGACTTGGATCTCATTCGAATATGTCTTCACTGCTTCCAAACGATTATGCTCATCCGAATTTCTTCTTATGCTCGGCTCATTCGAATGACTTGGATCTCATTCGAATATGTCTTCACTGCTTCCAAACGATTATGCTCATCCGAATTTCTTCTTATGCTCGGCTCATTCGAATGACTTGGATCTCATTCGAATATGCACAATCTGGAGATCTTGATTTTTGTTACTTCTTATTCGAATTAGGACAAGCTCATCTGAATACATACCCGATATCTTGCATATTCGAATGTCTGAATGATTTATTCGAATGTTTGAGCAGCTTTCTTCTGTTTTGCTCCATATTTGAATACCTTTGGAGACTTATTCGAATTGCTTTGACTTTCATTAGGACACCTTTATTTCTTGACTTTTTATTCCTCTTTCAATCATGCTTTTGGAGAGTATGAGTCATTCTTTCATCTCTTTTCCTTCTTTTGAGCTGCAACAAGCAATTCTGGAGATTTTAAGTCGATCGAATGGGTTAGGAGGTAATAAAAACATAACAAATATTGCATTTTTCTAACATCAATCAATTATAATTAGCCAAAACTCTATCTCTTTGATATATATATATATATCAGTTCTTTGAAGACTCTTTCTTACAAGCATACACAAGTTTACACATCTACGAGAGATATTTGCCACAAGCACAAACAAACGAAACTCTTTTAACAAGCTCTCAAAGAAAATCTTTTCAATCATTCCTTGGTGTGCATTATGGTGTGAAAATGAGAAGCAAACAAAAATCTTCATCCTTTCAAGCTCTCCTCACTCCATACCAATAAGTTTGTAATAACTATTTGGTAAGGTATTTAAATACATTCAAATTGTTGGGTTGTAAAAGATAAGTGTTATTTATTTGTTGTAAGGTTTGAGTTGAGCCCATAAAAACTCATTGTGTAAGGTTTTGGGGTGAACCGTGGTAAAACCCTTGGTATCGTTGATCACTAGTGAAAGTGATTGTGTTTACAAATCCTTCAAATGGGTAAGCTTGAAGGTAGTGGAGAAGACGGGTGCCAAACCATTATAAATCTCGTGTGCACTTCATTTTTTATTCTTTCTTGTTATTATCTTTGTTCGTGCTTTCAAAAGAATCGTTTTTCAAAAGCTAGAGGAGTTTCAAAATTAGCAAAACAGAGAGGAATGTTTCGAAACATATCATAGTAGGTTTCAAAATATAATTGACAAAAAGTTTGATTTCAAAACATACTTAACAGAAAGATTTATTTCGAAACATACTTCCTCATGTTTCGAAATATAGTGTCCTGCATGCTATAAATTTTTTAATCTATCAAAAATTTACCCAAATCCCAATTCACCCCCCTCCCCTCTTGGGATATACTTTCCATTATATAGAACTAACAATTGGTATCAGAGAGCAAGGTCTCTAAGTGTTTTGTAGGTCTAACCACTCAAGAGCAAAGATCCAAATGGCATTCAACACAGACTTCAAGTTGGAAGGTCAAAATGCCTCAAGGACACCTTACTTCGATGGTTCGAACTACACCTATTTGAAAACAAGAATGAGGTATTTCTTAATGCAAAATATTGAACCATATACATGTATATCTTGTACGATTACATTACCGGAACCTCCTACGAAAACTTGGAATGAACAACAAAAACACACTAATTAAACAAATACTAGAGCTGTTAACATATTACATTGTGCATTAAGTCTAGCTGAGTTTAATAGAATAATTTCATGTACTATAGCAAAAGAAATTTGGGATCATTTAGAAGTAACACATGAAGGAACCAAAAAAGTGAAAAGTACTAAAATTGCAATTCTTACTAGTGAGTATCAAAATTTCATAATGAATGCTAGTGAATCTATTAAGAAGATGTTCACTAGGTTTAATGACATTATAACAAACTTGCAAGGTTTAGGAAAAACAATAACAACCGAAGAAAAGGTTCATAAGATCTTAGGAAGCCTACCATCTAGTTGGAAACCTAAAGTCACAGCCATAGGAGAAGCTAGAGACGCATCTACACTTACAATGAATGATTTATTAGGCTCACTATTAACTCATGAGATTGAGTTAAATGGAAAAGAATCAAATGAGCTCAAAATGAAATTCTTAGCATTCAAGGCCAAAGAAGAAGATGAAAGTGAAACAAGTGATGAAGATGAAGAACTTACTCTACTCACAAAATGTTTTAACAAGTTTATGAGAAAAAGAAAATTCACCAAGAGAAAACCATATGAAAACAAGAAATTTTCTAAAGATACTCCTTATGAATTAAAATGTTTTGAGTGTAAGAAACTAGGACATATCAAGGAATATTGTCCTCAATACAAAAAGCTAAAAAAGAACAAGAAGAAGAAGTCATTAGCCACATTGAATGAAAAAGATTCCCTCTTCTCCAATTCAAGTCAACAAGAAGAAGCCGCAGACTTTTACCTTATGGCACAAGAAGAAAATGGGATAACTTCATGTTCATCTAATAGCAATTCTCTTTTATTTAATTCTTTACAAGATGAATACAACTTACTTTTAGAAACGTATAACAAAGTATTGGCTAAAAATAAAATTCTGAAAAATGTCTCAACAATCAAAGAAAAAGAATGCAATGATCTTAAGATTGCCTATGATGACTTAGAGCAAATTATTGAACAAAAGAATAAAGAAAATAGAAACTTAAAGATCAAATTTTCAGAATTAGAAAAGAGAAACAATGACTTATTAGATTCATTTGAAAAATTATTAGAAGGAAAGAAGAAGCCAGAAATGATTTTGGGAAATCAAAAACTGTTTGGAGATAAAAGATGGATTGGATATATAAATGATGTACCATCTACTTCAACAACAAAGTTTGTTAAAGAAAAGGCTTTGAACAAATCCCTATCATTTAGAAAATATGTTGTTCAACATAATCAAGGTCTCCATAGGAAAACAAGTCTCACTTGTCATTATTGTAACAAGAAGGGACACCAAATCAAGCAATGTTTTTATAAGAAAAATGCTCACAAATTAAATTTGAATTAGATTCCAAAAGTTAACAATGATGTGATTGCTAACATTGATGGACCCAATAAGATTTGGGTACCAAAAGTACTAATATGATATGTTTCTTGTAGGTAAGCTTGGAATCCAAAGAAGGAAAGAAGAAGTGGTATATTGATAGTGGATGCACCAAGCATATGACGGGAAACAAGGATCAATTTGTCTCTCTCACCTATAAAGAAGGAGGTAACATTGTCTATGGAGACAACTCTAAAGGTAAAATCCTTGGCTATGGTATAGTTGGTTTAAGTAGAACAAAAGTTGAAAATGTATTCCTAGTTGAAGGTTTAAAACACAACTTGCTAAGTATAAGCCAATTACGTGATAAAGGATATAGAGTCACTTTTAAATCAAGCAAATGTAAAGTCTATGATTTGAAAACAAATGAACTTATTTTTTCTAGAAATAGACATGGTAATGTATATATTATTTAGCTTGATGATGTTGTGCTTAAACATAAAAATTGCCTTATTGCATCAAATTCAAATTTGTCTTGATTATGGCATAAGAAAGTAAGACATGCAAGCATGAACTTAATTGACAAATTGGCTAGAAAACAACTAGTTAGAGGCTTACCCAACATAAACTTTAAAAAGGATCATGTATGTGATAAATGTATGAAAGGAAAACAAACTAGATCGTCATTTAAATCCATAAACTTAGTTAGCACTGCTAGACCTCTAGAGTTACTTCACCTAGATTTGTTTAGCCCTATGAAAACTCAAAGTTTAGGAGAAAATTTGTATTGACCCGAATTTAGTTAATTAATGTTGTGTCGTACCTTGAGGTTGAATTGATTAGCCTTGATGTTTAATATGTTATTTTTAGTGTTTATTAATTAAGTGGTGCATTTATGTTTGGAGTATCGGAATGAATTTAACTGGTATTTGAATAGGATAGTGAATCATTGGAATCAAGGCTAAATTGGATGAAAATTTTGTGAGTTTTGTGAGTGTGATCCGAATTGAGAGTGATTGATTCGAATTGGGAGAGAGTGATTCGAATTAGGTGTATGTGATTCGGATTGCCCATATTTCCAATGTGCAATGTTTGTATTGCAACCCGATTTTGACCATGATAAATACCTAATCTCTCAAAACCCAAAACATCAAAGTTGTAAATATTTGTCTTATCTTTCTATACCATCTTTAATCACCCAAATTGGAGCTCATATGAGAGAGTTATGGCCAAATTACTAATATGTGTCGGAGCAGTCCAGAATTTCGTAAACACTGCGTTCCAGCATTTTGTTTCCACTTTGTAACTCAATTTCGACCATGATTCATCCCGAATCTCTCAAAACGAAAAGCATTAAAGTTTTAGATCTGTCTCTTTTCTTTCCATACCATTTTGAATCAGCTAAATCGGAGCTCGGACGAGTGAGTTATGCCCGAAATTCGAAAGCATGTTGAATCTGTCCAGAACCCTCCGTTTTTCATTAAACCCTCTCAAATCTGGATCCGGGCCGGGCATCCGGGTATCTTCTTAAATCCAGCGAGTGTATTTTTTGGAAGCAAGTTTCAGAGACCATTTTCTTGGCTTTAGAGTGGTGGTAGAGGCTTTTTATGCGGTCGGGCACGTGTGTTAGTCATTATTCATTGTCTCTTACCTTGCCTATATACTTAGAGAGATTATAGAGAGAGGGGGATGTTTTGCAGAGAGATTGTGAGGGAAGAGGATTTTTACAGAGAGTTGCCGAGGAAGAAAAAAGAAGAGAAGGTTTGGCTTTGCTTCTAGAGTAGTTTTATTCTTGTTCAGGCAAGCTTCCCATTTCTTTCCTTTGCTTATGCAAGTCCCTTCTTCTCCTTCTTCATTGATTATACAAGCTTCTTCTTCTCATTTCCTTCTTAGCAATGGATGTTTTGTGCGTGAGAAAGAGTCTCCATTCTCGAGAGTTAATGGTTAGTTTCCTTAATGTTATGCTTTGTTGAAGCATAGAGATTAAATGTGTGGGCAGTAGCTTGGAAATGGAAGAGTTTGTGTAATATTTTGAAGAAATCTCATTGCTAAAAATTTGGAGAAGATGATGAATAGTGATGATGAACAGTACCGAGTCGATGAATGGTACCAAGTTGTGAATAGTATTGTTATTATTTTGTTTATTATTTTGCTTATTTTAATCCTCAATAAATGCTGATAAATTGTTCTTGTCCTTGTAAAGTTAAAACCACAATCGGTCGAGATAAATTTTGATGAATAGTAATCGTGTCGTGAATAGTAACTGGGTCATGAATAGTAACTTGGCCATGAATCGTAAATTGGGTCATATTCTTGTTTCAATGGAGAGTTACTTTCCTCTCCTATTCCTTTATGGAATGAAGCTAAGGCTACATATGGGGTAGGTTTTAGCTTGGGGTCCCACGTTAGAGATTATTGGGTTTATATTGTATTTAATATTTTAATGATTGCCAAGGCATGGGATATGCATTTGGGGGTATCCATGATGCTTGTGTACTTGGCCACGGGCATATTGCATTATATGTGTCTTCTTTTCGGGGCGAGCAGGGCTTGATGCATGGCTTATGGAGGCTATATATCATCGTTTGTGCTCAGGATGCCTCTGCATTACACGAGCACTCATTATATGTGATTTCACATATGGGCGAGCAGGGCTTGATGCACGGCTTATGGGAGCTTTGTATCATCGTTTATACTTATTATGCTACTGCATTATATTTGTGCATTGCATAGTTACTAGCGTTGTGTGGGTGTGTTGTGCTAGGTTTACAGACGCGAATTGGCATACTAGATTTTATGGATGGTCATGCCATATCGAGTTTATGGACGTTATTAGTGTACCGGGTTCTTGGGTTTCAATAGCACCGACCCGAGGGAGATTTGGCTTGGGAGATTCGTATACTGCCTTTCAGGGCAGTGACAGGTTTGTAATAGGGACTTGGGTGCCGAGTGTCTTATGTGGGCCCCAAGGACCAGTATGTGCATATTTTATTATACTGCCTTTTTGTATATCTATCATGTGATTCATGGACATGTGATGTATGGTTATAGCATGTGGGGTGCGGATTATTCTTTAGTTTCCATACTCTTATCAGCCTTTCATTTCTTATATGCTTGTTGAGTCTTGTGACTCACTCTTGCTTCTCTTCATTCCAGGTAAGGGCAAGGCTAAGTATGGAGGTGAAAACTAGCGATCCTTGAGCTATTTTGATAGGTGGTATACAGGGCAGTCCTATGAAATCCTGTTTTGGTGTGTGCATATTGTAGTGTTGTGCCATAGACATTTAGTTTTTGCATGCTTAGCACGATTTTTTATGTGTGCATCTATATGCCATGTAACCTTGTGACTGATTATCTTTTTATGCATGCCTGGGATGTATTATGCTTCCACTATTGTTTCTTATGTATGAGTATGGATGATTCTAGTTGAGCATGCCTGGCAAGTCGGGTTCTTCAGCTTAGCCGAGGTATTCAGGAAGGGGGTCCCACAAAAATCCTATACCCTAGTTATAGTAGATGATTTCTCAAGGTTTACATGAGTGTTATTCTTAGGAAATAAAAGTGATGCTTTTAAAGCATTCTCTAGATTGTGCAAAAAACTTCAAAATGAACGAGAATTAAAAATAAAGAAAATAAGGAGTGACCATGGTGGAGAATTTGAAAATCAAGAATTTCAATCCTTTTGTGAAGAAAACGGAATTCATCGTAACTTATTGGTCTCTAGAACCCCTCAATAAAATGGTGTCGTTGAAAGAAAGAATAGAACTCTTATAGAAATGTCTAGAACCATGTTGCTAGAAAGTAATTTACCAAAATATTTTTGGGCTGAAGCTATAAATACAGCATTCTATGTTCCAAATAGAGTATCTATAAGACCAATCATTGAAAGAACTCCGTACGAGTTATATAAACAAAAAAAATCAAATATCTCTCATTTCTATCACTTTGGGTGCAAATGTTTTGTTTTAAACAATGGTAAAGATAACTTAGGAAAATTCGATGCTAAGAGTGATGAAGGCATATTTATCGGTTACTCGTCTCAAAGCAAAGCTTATCGAATATTTAATAAAAGAACGTTGGTTGTAGAAGAATCAATTCATGTAGTGTTTGATGACAAACCTAGAATAATCAATGATGATGATGATCTATAAGACATTCCAAATAAGATGAATCAAATTCAAATCAATGAAGAAATAAATCAAGGCAATAACCAAAATCCAGAAAACCAAAAAGAAGTTTCATTTCCAAGAGAAATGAATTATGTTAAAGAAAATGAAATTTTAGGGAATCCTAGTAAAGGAGTTTCAACTAGATATTCCCTTAAATTAAATACCGATCTAGTTCTAATCTCTCAAATAGAACCCAAAAATGTTCAAGAAACTTTAAATGATGATAAATGGGTTAAAGCTATGTAAAATAAGCTAAACCAATTCGAAAAGAATGAAGTTTGGTGTCTTGTACCTAGACCATCAAATCATCCTATAATTGGAACAAAATGGGTCTTTAAAAACAAGCTTGATGAAAGTGGTAACATCATTAGAAATAAAGCTAGATTAGTTGTCCAAGGTTATAGTCAAGAAAAAGGCATTAATTATGATAAAACCTATGCTCCGGTAGCAAGATTGGAAGCTATAAGAATCCTATTATCTTTCTCATGCTACAAGAACTTCACTTTATATCAAATGGATGTTAAAAGTGCATTCTTAAATGGTTTCATTTCGGAGCAAGTGTTTGTAAAACAACCACCTGGCTTTGAAGATCCAAAATATCCAAATCATGTATATAAGCTTACTAAAGCCCTATATAGTTTAAAACAAGCTCCTAGAGCTTGGTATGAAAAGCTAAGTAAGTTTCTTACTGAAAATGGATTTCAAAGAGGTAAGGTTGACACAACACTTTTCATTAAAAAGAAAATAAATGATATGTTGCTCGTTCAGATTTATGTAGATGATATTATTTTTGGATCATCAAATCTTAGGTTGTGTGAAGAGTTTGCCTCAATAATTCAAAATGAATTTGAAATGAGCATAATGGGAGAATTAACATACTTCTTAGATCTTCAAATTAGGCAAACATCTCAAGGAACTTATTTAAGCCAAGCTAAGTATGTAAAAGAAATCTTAGCAAAATTTAGAATGAAATACTGTAAACCCATATCAACTCCTGTGAGTGCATCTAGCATCATTGATAAAGATGAGAAAGGAAAATCAGTGGATCAAAAGTTATATAGAGGGATCATTGGCTCTTTGTTATACTTAACGGCTTCTAGACCTGATATTGTGTTTAGTGTTGGTATATGTGCTAGATATCAAGCCGATCCAAAAAAGTCTCACTTGAAAGCCACTAAAAGAATCCTAAGATACATTAAAGGTTCTGAAAATTTAGGCCTATTCTATCCAAAATCAAAAACATTTGAACTTATGGCCTATACCGATGCTAACTATGGTGGATGTAAAATTGATAGAAAAAGTACAAGTGGAATATGTCACTTTCTAGAGAAATCGTTAGTAACTTGGGCTAGCAAAAAACAAAACACCGTTGCATTATCCTCAATCGAAGCTGAATATGTAGCAGCTAGTTTATGTTGCACACGAGTTCTTTGCATTAAGCATCAACTAGAAGATTATGGCATTCATTTAGAAAGAATACCAATCAAGTGTGACAACACAAGTACAATAGCCCTATCCAAAAATCCCGTTTTTTATGCAAGAACCAAGCATATTGAAATCAAACATCATCTATTAAGGGATCATGTTCAAAAAGAAGATATCATTTTAGAATTCGTAGATACAAATAATCAAATCGCCAATATCTTTACCAAGCCATTGGATAGCAAAAAGTTTGAACACTTTAGATCATGTCTAAGTTTGTTGGAAATCAAAGCCTAAGTTAAATCTCTATCAAAATTTGAGTCTAAGTATTTTTGTCAACATAAGTTTTGAAACATCAGTATCATGTTTCGAAACATCTCCTATTTTAAGAGTATCATATTTTGAAACTTCATAAAATTCTGTTTCGAAACCAAAATTCCAGAGAGTTGTATTTTGAAACATGTTGTCCCATGTTTCAAAACCTGTTTTCTAGAGAGTTGTATTTCGAAACATGTTGTCTCATGTAGGGGAGAGCAAAAGTTCCGTCAAACCAAACTAACCGAACCGAACCGAAAAGTTCGATCGGTTCGGTTCGATTTTTCAAAAAGAGTGGTTCGGTTCGGTTATATTTTTTTAAAAAAATCAGTTATTCGGTTCGGTTCGGTTATTTTGATAAAAATACACAAAAAATCGAACTGAACCGGTGTAGCAAATATCCCTGGCGAACCGAACCGACCACACCCCCCCCCGCGAACCGAACTGCCCCCCTCCCCTCACACGGGCGCGACAACCTATGGGCCATTTCTGTACTCCTCTTTGTTCTTCTCTCTCTCTCTCGAGTCTCGCCATTTCTTCTCTTCTCTTCGAGTTCGACTGTTCAAGTCTTCACAGATCTGGCGATGGCGAAGACGAAGGCGATGGCGAAGGCTTTTCAATGGCGATGGCGAAGACAAAGGCGATTCGATGCTTCGTAGATCAGGCACTGACCGGGATCTTCGTCTTCATCTATTCTATCTCCCTCCACCATTCGTCGTTGCCTGTCGCCGATGGCGAAGAAGAAGACGAAGGCCGGATCTACTAAAGGTTGGATCTACTTACCACGCGTCCTCTTCGGTAAGTTTTCAGCTACTTCTCTTTTACATTGAAAGTTTGAAATGTAGATCTACTAAAATCCAACTATTAGATGGTTTTAATTTTTTGGTACGTGGGTCATTGTGGTTGGGGGAATCCGATGATCGGTTCCGATCATCAGAACTGCCGGCCAGCTAGATGGCCGACAGCAACTGCAAGGCCGGTCTTTTGTAGTCATCGTAGGCTCTTAGACTCCAGTTCGATTTTCGGTTTAGTTAGTATGGTTTAGGTTTCGGTTAGTTCGGTTTCGATTACTTTGGTTTGTTGGGTTAGTCGGTTCGGTTCAATTCGGTTATTGCATATGGTTCGGTTCGGTTCATAATTTTTTATCGGTTCGGTTCGGTTATAACTGATTGCTCACCCCTAGTCCCATGTTTCCAAACCTATTTTTCAGAGAGTTTCATTTCGAAACATATTGGTCTATGTTTCGAAACATCTTTTCCAGAGAGGTTTGTTTCGAAACATATGCATACATGTTTTGAAGCATAAAGTCTAGATTATAAATACCTGATACGTTTCAACTGTTCATTTCTTCCAAAATATCTTCCTTATTTCGAAACCCTAAGTTTTGAAACCTCTTTCCTTTGCTCACCCACTCAAAATCCCTCTCAATCTCTCATCCTAATCTCTCAAATCAATCATGGTAAGGACGAAGAGATCCGCCAACAAGCGTCAACGCACCCAACATTTGCCATCTCCGCCTCCCCAAGAGTTCAACGAGGACTTCCCTTCCACTCAAGCCCTCAATATCTACAACTTCTCGTTCAAAACACACAAGGTAAACCTTGGTCGTATCTTTGATTTAGTACTCCTAGGAGCAGCAAAATTTACGAGATCGAAAATGGCTGTCTCTTCTAAAACTCGAAACTGATGTCTTCTTCGACTATGTTCGTATATTTTACTCAAATGCTTACAATTCATTTGATGGGCATGAATACCCAATCGCTTCAAAACTTTCATTCACAATACTGGATTCGAAATCAATCCGAAAACCCTAGCAGACTTTTTAGATATACCTAACAAAGGAGAAATATATACTCCTTACAATTTTAGTTTCTTAGATTCTTGTCGGGTTATTTCTGAAAACCCAAACCTTCCTAAAAAATTTACAACTCTGAAAAACTTATCGGTTGACATTCGCATCCTTCATCTCATAATCTATCAAATTTTAAACCCTAGAATCGAAAATTTTGCAATGTTATATCCTGAAGACCTATGGTTTTTAGAGAAAATAATCACTAAGAAGGAAATAAATCTTCCTTCTATCATTTGTGCAAAAATGGTCAATGCCCGCTCTCAAAAGAAAAAATCTCTTCCCTATGGATGTCTCATCACAGCATTCCTTTGATCTAAATTTCCTAACCTCGTATCCTTATCTATTCAATCTAAAAACCAAATCACTATCTTCAACCATTCTTCCATTCGCAAAATGGGATGCGTTTATGACGAAACCAATCAAAAATATACCAAGGTAGTCCATCGTCATCAATGATATAGCTATGAAACGGACTCGCAAGCTGAGGAAGAAGAAGACGAAAACACTCCTACTCCTGTCGCCTCCGAAGCTAGCCCATCGTCATGGGTCACACCAGATATACTAGCATCGCCTCAGTCCACCATGGCTGAAGGCTTTGTCTCCATAACTTGGAAATTTGATGATGTTTTGGCTCTACAAGCCTCTTTCGGGATTCAGTTGCAAACTATAAAGGATAAGGTCGACAAAAATCATCAGCAAACAAAAGGGCACCTTGACAGCCTTAGAGATCAAATAGGAAACCTAAAAGAACTAGTCAATTCCAAGGAGGATCCATCGGATTCCTCAACCAAGTAGACTTCTAGAACGATTGTATTAACTATTTGATGTTTTGGATACTTTTTGAATGTATTAACTATTAGATATTTGGTATTGAACTTCATGTTTTGTTTTAAATTTGGAATCTTGTTTGATTTCATGAATGTTCAAGTATCTATTTAACGTGGAGAAAATGTTTTAAAACGATTCTCATATTTTTGTCTATGATAAAAATGGGAAGAAAATAGAGAATGATTGCAATGCTCACCTTGAAAAATGGGGCATCAAGTACATTTGTGTTTAGTTATCACTTTGTATCGAACATTTTTTTTGGTGAACTCTTAAAACACTAACGGTTGATAACAACGAAAATCTTGTTGTGATGTCTCAAGCAAAACCAAAAGAGGATATGCTGCCCCTAAGGTTTGTTTCCTACCTCCCATACAAGATTAAGGGGGAGTTACATTGATTTTTCAAAAGGCTTTTATCTTTATCAAAAAATAGGAGGAGAATTGTTGTATCATATTTTTTGATATATGAGAAAATGTGTTTGATGAAAACCAACCTTAGAATGAAAAATTTTTATGAAAATCTCATATTTCAAAATAAGTTTTTCATATTTCAAAACAAGCATTATTAGTATTTTGACGCAAAGTTTATATGTTTGAAAAATCCAAAATTCATGCATCATGTTTCGAAATATCATTCTACCATGTTTCTATACATATTTCGAAATGTTATTTGTCATGTTTGAAAAAAATCCAAGTTCATGTATCATGTTTCGAAACCAAGTTTCTATGTTTCAAAACACTGTTTTGAATTGTTTCTACATGTTTCGAAATGCTCTGTCTAGGTGTCAATTTTTGCTATGTATATATGTTATATTTCGAAACCTATATAGTAGGTTTCGAAACCTCGGTCATTTCTGACAGCAGAGTATTCAAAAACTATGTTTAACATGTTTCTGAGCTATGTTTCGAAACATTCATATCATGTTTCGAAACATCTAACTTAGTCAGCAGAATATTTGAAAATATGTCATGCTTTTACACTTTAATTCAAAGCTATTGTTAAAGTCTCTTTTTGTCTGAATCTTCATACTCTAATGTTGTAATTTCAAATGTTTTGTAAGTGGAGAATAAAACAAAATCATTTTGTTTTAAAAAGATGTCTTCCACTCATTTTGTCTCTTGGTGAATGTCCAGCCGTAAAGGTTGAATGTTTCGAAATATGGTATGTATGTTTTCAAACCTCTATGTAAAAATGTGATGTTTCGAAATCTATAATGTGTGTATCGAAACCTACTTTATCATCTTGTCTCTAACAGTTATAATTAGCCAAAACTCTATCTCTTTGATATATATATCAGTTCTTTGAAGACAAGAAACACTTCTTACAAGCATACACAAGTTTACACATCTACAAGATATATTTGCCACAAGCACAAGCAAACGAAGCTCTTTCAATAAGCTCTCAAAGAAGATCCTTTCAAACATTCCTTAGTGTGGATTGTGGTGTGAAAGGGAGAAGCAAACTGAAACCATCATCCTTTCAAGCTCTCCTCATTCCATACCAATAAGTTTATAATAACTATTTGGTAAGGTATTTAAATACATTCAAATTGTTGGGTTGTAAAAGATAAGTGTTATTTATCTTGTTGTAAGGTTTGAGTTGAGCCCGTAAAAACTCATTGTGTAAGGTTTTAGGGTGAACCGTGGTAAAACCCTTGGTGTCGTTGATCGTTAGTGAAAGTGATTGTGTTTGTAAATCCTTCAAGTAGCTAAGCTTGAAGGTAGTGGAGTAGACGGGTGCCGAACCACTATAAATCTCGTGTACACTTGATTTCTTAGTCTTACTTATTATTATCTTTATTCATGCTTTCAAAATAATCATTTTTCAAAAGCTAAAGGAGTTTCAAAATTAGCAAAACAGAGAGGAAGGTTTCAAAACATATCATTGTAGGTTTCGAAACATACTTGACAGAAAGTTTGGTTTCAAAATATACTTACCTATATTTCGAAACATACTTAACAGAAAGGTTTATTTCGAAACATAGTGTCCTGCATGCTATAAGTTTTTTAATTTATCAAAAATTTATCCAAATCTCAATTCACTCCCCTTCTTAAGATATACTTTGTCATTATATAGAACTAACAGTCGATACTCAACTAAAGGCAAGTATTCTTCCTATCCCTTTGAAAAATTAATTACACAGGCATGTTGTAATACCAAAAGTTTTCCGAGGCATTGTTGTCCAAAAAAAATAAACGTTTTCTTGGAAATCGAAGGATGCATGTGAAGTTCCGAGGTAATCGCCGAGGAACGAATGAAGGGTTTTCCGAAAAATCATGGAAACTACCACAAAGGGGCATCATCTTAAGGTATTTTGGAGAGGTTTAAGGAGTTATAGGGCTCAAATGATATAAGGGCAAAGAAGTTTTGGGCTAAAGAGTTATTTGAAGAAGTTAAAAATATCTTGTGACTAGTTAGTTAAAAGAACCAAATGAGCTAACTTAGTTAGGGAACATAATCATGAAAAATCTTGAAAAACCTAATTAACATGTGGTGGCACATGTTTCAAATGACACATGTCGCAACGGGGTGAAATGGCTCAAATCACGAGGGACACGTGACACGATCCTACGAAAGTAATTATTACAACCTTATCCAAGTGACACATGGCACACTTGGATTGGCCATAAATTCCTATAAATACCAAGCCCTTAGAAGGGAAAATCACACCATTAATTAAGAGCAAAAAGCAAGTGAGTTTGAGAGGAAAAGTTCTGCCCAAAAATAGAGTGGAAAAACGCTTCACCGAAAAATTTGGACCGCCACCATAAAAGGAGTTAAACAGCATCAAAACAGCAAAGAAATTCTAATTTATTTTCATAATTCGATAGATAATTCGCGTGAGTTTAAACGGAAGTCAAATCAGAGTCCGAACGAGAGAGAACGGGCTGAAAAACCACAAGAGGTCAAAGCTGGAGGGACGGCGCATGCAGCTCACGCGCCACCTGACTGCTGCAAGTGCAGCGCGTGGGGATCCTTCCCCCAGCGCGTAAAAGGCCCCCCTAGCCCCAAATTTTGTGTACTTGGTCCTTAAATTTATCCCTAGGACGCCATGTAAAAATATTTTAGGTTTGAGTTTCGAAAGTATGTTATTTTTGCAGAAAAGTATTCCCGAACCCTGTGAATAGTACCTTACCGCTTCCGAACCAGCAAGGTGAGTGCTTCTTGCATCTTTATGTTACATACAGAACATTTTGTCTTCACACGGGTAAGGGTGATTACTTGCATAAGCATGACTTTCCTTTAAACCAAGCATTTTCTCTCTCTTTGTCATGCATCACTTGGTGTGTATGGCTAGCTGAAGTCAGAATCTCATGTTAGACTAGTGAAAAGTCATGGAGATGTGAGAACATGATAGATCAGCGGGGGTGATTGCAACACCTCGGCATCACTACCACATAGGCGATTTCATATCATTTTGCATATCTCATTTACATCCATGCTATCTCTTCTTGTTGCACTCACTTAGATATAACTATTTAACTTGGGTGTCTCATACCCCTGGAACATTCAACATTTCAGGTGAGTTAGTCGTGACAGGTGCCCTGGAATCAAATGAAAGGAAGTGGTTCTCGGATAGCTAGCTTCTTTATGTTTTAATTGCAAAGCGTTGTACTGTAACTTTAGTGTGAATTTTATTTGTTGTAAAAGGGAGCCTAAATGATCCCTAGATTTCTAAGTTGTATTATGGATTTTCAGGTGATTTTTGTGTTAAAAGCATATAGTGGAAGCCTTAAATATCTAGCTTATGATTTTTATAAAGCTTTCAGGTTCGATCATTTGCTTCCGTTGGCAAAGACTTCCATAAATGCCCTTTGATTACCATGTGGTTGCTAGCGTCATCATGCATCTTTGTATGTGTACCTTGAAAAAAGAAAAGTGGGACGTTACACATGTCTGGGGGTGATACGCAGTACTTAGCTGAAGTCGTGTCCCCAGACATTTTTGCAAGCATTCCCAAAATCAAGACGTAAATCTGGGATCTCTATTGAAAACTATACTTACCGGAATCCCATGCAACATTATTATCTCCTTTATGTACAATTAGGCCAGCTTACTGACTGGTTGTCCTATTTTTATGGATATGAAATGAGCGGACTTCGTTAATCTGTCTTTGCAAATTATAGAAAGCATATTGAAGGATTTTCAACAACTTCAACCCAATTTTCAGCTAAGCCTGAAAATCCAACGAAGCTTTGTTTCTCCCTCATTTCTTGATGAAATTCTTTTCTTTTTCCTCCAAAATCTTCCCATCACTCCCAAGAATCTATTCCTCAGCTCTAATCTTCTCAAACCAACCTAAATTTAGCTCAAAACTCACTAGTATACTTTAGGTGTTAATCCATAGCCTTTTTATAGACATCTCTGACCAATCACCATATTCCACCCGCCATGCCACCCATCAACTTTGATATGTGTGCCTCATGATTACTTCCAACCATTGGTTCAACCAATTCATTTTTTTGGCAAGTTTATTACAAGTTTTAGAAATTACACTTTGACCTAAAACTTTATATCTTTGCACTTTGACTCCTATACTATTTAGGACTTTGGCTATTCATGTAGTTCCTTATTTTGATCCAAAATACCCTTAAGAAGAGGCTTCTTGCATCATTTATCGATCCCTAAAGAGATTACTAATATTTTTGAGAATTACACCTTTTTCCCGAACCTTTTTTGAAATTGTATTTTTACTACTGAACTTTCATGATTCCTTGATCATATCTTATTTCCTCAAACGCACAAGTTTCATAAAAATCTCTAGTATTACATTCATCCTCACTTTCCACTTACCTAGCCTGGATCCTTACTTTGATAAACAGCATAGACGCCTAGCAGAGATACAAGATGGGGAGGTGTGCTCTTTTCTCGAGGGCCGGCATAATGGTGGGAGAAGAAATGATATTGCGTTTGGTAGACTTTGTCACGGTTGTGCCCTTGCCTAGTTACTTACTGCACTTATTAATATATTTTTTTATTTAGGAAGGAAGAAAGCAATTGTGGAAGTACAACAATATCAAATAAATCGGTTAAGTAGACCAAAGATATATGCTGCGCCATACAAGACAACTGTATTAGCCAACATAAAGACATGACGTCATTTTTATTCCAATAGTTGAATATCAACTACCTTTCGTTTTCAACACTAGAGATGAAAACAAATTGATCTGTTGCCTGCGCCCCTTGGAAGATTGATTACATAAAAGGGTGGGCACAGTTCTTATCCTCTGCTCCAATCCCAATCCCCTTCCCCCGCCATGAATAATAATTATCCCAAGATGAAACTCATTAATGTGCTCGACATCTCATTTGCCTTAGTGTGTCTAAACTTAACTCGGGAGCAATGACAATGAAATTAGCTTCTCATTCAACACACTAATTGTACAATTCTTTACTTTCAGTCAGAATCCTACTTATTTTTCTACCACTAGCAACTACTACTGCTACTAAAGTCTACCTAAGCTAGCAGCTTCAGGCAGCAAAAATATGTACAGAAGAACATGCATTTCAGTTTTACAAATGCTAAACAGCTGCCTCTGCCTGGCACTTGGCACTTGGCACTTGGCAGGCATTATTGGGGGCAGGTAACTACTTCATTATTATACAGGAAGCATTTAACAACTACAAGATCGATATTGCAACCCTTACTCTACCAAACGCAAGGGCACACACACACGTCAGTTGCACAACTACTACAGATGAAATGATATTAACATCACATTAACATCATATACAGTCGGAATGAATCTGGATCCTGACTCAAATGTCCATGTCATCAAATATCTCCCCGTCTTCCTCCTCGTAATACAATCCCTCCGTGAGAAAATTTTCGTTCGCCAAATTGCTGCCATCAAAGTGTTTAGTGTGTCTCTGAGTGTGTCTGTGTGTGTGTGTGTACATATATCGAACCATAATACATACTAGTCAGTGCAAGTCATACAAAGTAAAAAGAAAAAGGAAGTCACCTCAAACAGCTGAAACGGAAGCTCACAACTCGCTTGAGCTTTCTATTATAGAAGAAGAAAGAGAACGACCATCTGAAAAACATACATAACCAACAGCATCTATTAGAACCGCAGTTGTTTATGGCTGGCAGTCTCGAGAGACCACGACCAAGTCAAGTGCAACAATTAATATATATACTATAATCTCTCACATGGCTCCTCTTTCCAGGAATGGATCTCCGTCAGAGTCAGGATTATAACTGTAAATTTCACATTCTGCTAGCTTCACAACCTGCACATTTTTGAATCTGCCGTCAATGAAATTGCAGTTGGTAAAAAAGCAAGCGCATTTATTTTTGCAAAAAAATAAATAAATAAATAAATAAGCTCACCTCATCTAGAGCCTTGTACAAGGTATCAAGTAGGGAATTGCCTTCATTTGCCTCAACCCATTCCTGCAAACAGAAAGCAGAAAAGAGAACTAAAAAGAAAGACTCACAGAGACACTCAGTATATAGAAAGCTAATCATAAATTTTTTTAATAATAATAATGAACTCCACCAGCTTCTGCTATTTGTCAATAATAAAGTCATATTAGTCATATGCTCAACCTTGTCTTCTCTGCAATTTTTCTAACCAGTCAGAAAACTAGCGTAGACAATCCAAACTGTGCCAACATGGCTCACTGTTTCCATCAGCCAGTGGAAATAAAAAAAGAAACGTAGCACTAGCTGTAGCTGCACAGATTCTTATTTGTACAACATCAAGTAGACAGAGCCAATACCTTTGATATTTCAAACATGTAAGCATCAAAAATTTGCTTGAAACTGTCCCAGCTTTCCTCCATGAAAAACTGGTGAGCTCTCACTGCACTGTTACATCAAAATAGATCGGTAATGTGGTAGAAAGGTGTAAGCTATGTAAAATTCCTGCGATACATTCATATCATGTAAGATAATTTTGTAATAAATCTCTAATAACAACTAACTAGCCAACTACAGATCTAATTTTGGGAAATGGAGAGATTTGAACTCTCAGCTCCTCCACGAGCAACAGTTTTCCGAACTGTCTGTCAAACCTTTTGACAACACTCCCAATGCTGGTAAGAAGGATTATACAGTGGGTTGCCATGTCGCCAAGAAAGCTGACAGTGGCATTACCCATAACCCCCTTTCAGCACACTCATAAAAAATGCGTTGCATTTCCATAAAATTAAAGATACAGAGTTACCTGAAATCATAATCGGGATACATGTGATAAAGAGTAAGAACCAGGTAAGTCAATGTCTTTCGGCTGTAAGAATGAAGAATGAGTTACAGAAAGGTAAAAGACAACCAATTGTCCACAGACCAATCTAGGTTATAGTCAGCACCTTGATCTGCTACACAAATATTCAGCTGGTGATGACGATTCAGTGTCAGAAGACTTCCCGAGATAATCAAGGATCTGGATTCAAAAACATGGATGTAACACCAAATTTAAATACAACAATCACACACCTTTTACCTTTACCCTCCCAGTGTGGGGTCAGCAAAACAGTAAATTTTAAATGATTAAACAACACAAAAAGTTCAGGAAAAAATAAACAATTTTAATGATTAACCCCTCCTCCTTTCCCGTGTCAACTAGACTTTTACCCTCAGGTGATTAAATGCACACTAATCTAGAAATATTGAATCACTTAATTAACTAACTTGGAATATCAGCATAATGCAGAA
Organism: Diospyros lotus; assembly: GCF_014633365.1. NCBI lineage: Eukaryota > Viridiplantae > Streptophyta > Magnoliopsida > Ericales > Ebenaceae > Diospyros > Diospyros lotus. The sequence continues at coordinate 15,304,167 of NC_068340.1, forward strand.
AAATGAAAGACATGCAAGAAAAACGTTGCTGCTACTCCAAGACAAACCAGAAGTTATGCTGTAACTTTGAATGCTGAAGTACAATTCACAATCATTCACCAAAATTGAATCCAATATTTTTCTGGTTGACTTGAATTTCCTTCAGTAAATGTTACATGTTCCACCCATGAACGTAGCAGTTTGGATTTTTTTTCCCTGTTTCCTAATTTTTTTTTATTTTCTAGTTATAATAATTTTCTTTTTCCTAAATAGGGTTGATCAATATCCCATATTAATAATTCTTATTGTATTCTAAAGGAAGATTTTGGTGATTGATTATTATATTTACAGAAGTGCTCTCAGCTGAGATTCATTCTCACAGCTGTAGAGTTTTGAAATTCGTTTCAATAGTGTTTTATGGCTTGAGATTCATTCTCAACATGGTGATGGATTATTAAATTTACAGAGAAGTGCTCTCAACATTCGTTCTCACTGCTTTAGAGTTTTGAAATTCATTTTCAATAGTGCTTTAAGGCTTGTGATTTATGTCAGTTGAGATCGTTTTTCCTAAATAGAGTTTAGAAGAAGGAGAAGGGAGGAGGAGAAGTATAAGCAAGAAACCAAACCACGAAACTGTTGAAGCCACCCTCAACCATCAACAAGAAGGTTGACACCTTCCAGTGATCATGTCATATCAATTATGCCAACAGAATGGTCTAGAGCACCAAAAGGAACCAACACTGTTGCACCCATGAGTCCCACTGTTATCTCTGCTCCACCTCTTTAGATCTGTTGAACTGATTCCACCTAGTGGTGAATTCAACCCACATAGAAGCAACCCTAGCCCTTTTTGAAGCCGACCTACTCGCCTTTTTTTTCTCATGGAGCGGTAAGTAAGCTGCTTGCTCGTTGCCCATGCGAGGCTGCTAAGGGCTTTCCCACCTTTACAACAGAGGGCTGTGCCTGCGAACCTAGCCATCCCTCTGGGAAGAATGAACTGATGACCACTTATAAGACTTAGATCATTCCGTTTTGGGAGAAGATATGAAAACGCAGAACTGAAAACATATATCTGTAATAGGAGGAAGCCGAAGCTGCTTCTTTTTCCTATTCTTCAACCTGAAGTTCAGTTCTTTATTTGTATAAATAAGGTTCGGCACAGATCGTATGGTAAATTCAGGAAAGCATGATCAAGGCTTTGCCAAAGGATAAAATCAAAAAAATCCTTTGATCCACCTCTTTAGGTCTGTTGAACTATCTTCCATAAAGTATCAAGAGAAGGCAGAGAGTGTTTCCAGTGCTTACAATGAAGACATGAGGTCAAGAAAGGGTTCAGCAGTGTCACTGTATTGTTCTGGAATACTAGGGAGCAGATGCTTCAAGGACTCTGAAGGCTTAATGTTCAGTCCAAAGCAAACCCAACCTTTCAGTTTTTTTTTTTTTTTTTTTTCAATGCAACCAGGAGAGAGAGAGAGAGAGAGAGAATTTGCTTTAGAACCAGGAGAATTTGTTTCAGAACTTATGTACTGGTTGCATCTCAAGCATAATTGTTTCACTCCTTAAAATCAATCATAATCAACATTGTCATTTAATCTAAATTTCATAGTTCTATTGGTGTGCTTAGCAAGGTTTATTACCTAATTAAATTTTACAATTTGAGTAATCTCAATTCTACTAGTGTGCTTCATAGGTTTATTATTTACATTAATATTTGCAATTTCAGTCTTCTCACCACCACATGTTCTGCATTTATAACAATAATAGCAATCACATGCCTTTGCAAAATGTTCCTCCCATCCACCCACAAATGCCCATTCTTTGTGAAATAAAATAACTGCCTTTGAAACTAGAACAAATAGTCTCAGCTTTTACAGGATCTCTCTGGCCAAATACCACAAATTCTCCTACAATTAGATATTAAGATCATAGGAGGTGATTTAACTCTGTATCATCATTCTAATGAACCTAGCAATCCTCTTGGTAATGGGTATCAGTCATTAAACTGTTAAGAGACTTTTTGCTGGTTTGTCCTCCCACATTGCATCTAAGTGGTATCAGAGCAAAATGATCTATAGCTGTGTTAGGATTTTCACTTTAGAACCAAGGTTGGATGTATTAAAGGACCTAGAAGAGGCAATCAAGTCCAAGGAACAAAATTGGCTACAATGAAGTGTATGGTTGAAGATTTGTAGCAAGCTGTGCTTACTTTGCAGCGAGAAGAACAAGTGGGAACCCATATGAAGATTTCAAAAGGTGACCATGACCCTTTTGACATGCCGGAAAATGGTCTTTGGGGAGACCTTGACAATGGAGAAGATGAAAACCCCTTTCGTGGTGCTAGAACTGCAGATTTTGTGGCATGAGACAGATTGGAAGAGTAGGTACGTGCATTTGATTTGTCTGGTGGTGGAATCAAAATAGAAGTTGCTGATTTTTAGGGAAAGATGCATGCTGAGGACTATTTGGATTGGGAAGCAACCTTAGCGAGTTACTTTAAGTGGAAGCCTATGGCAGAAGATAGTTTTAGAGCAGCATGCCCACTGAGGGAAGACCACATGCAGCCTAGCCTCTTGCCCATCTACATACAGGGCCGGACCTTCCATGAGGCCCGTGAGGCAGCTGCCTCAGGGCCCATGAAAATTAATGTATTTGGGGGCCCATAAATTGGAACCCCCCTTTTTGGTAAGGGCCCAGCCGCCCACGGTTTCCCCCTCCCTCTCGAAGCTTCGCATTCGCCCCTACCCTTCTCGCCCTCTCGCTCTCGATTTCTCAGCCCTCTCGCGCTTAGTCGCTCTGTAAGTCCCTCCGTCGTCCTCATCCTCGCGCCTCGCCTTCACCGTCGGTTGGTCAGTGGCTCGCCCTCGCTCTTGCCTCTCGCTGCCTCTCTCTCATTTCGCTGCTCCGTCGGATCGTCGCCCTTCGCCCTCGCTTTCTCGCCTTTTGCTGCTTGGTCGACGTCGGCAGTAGCTCGCCCTCGTGGCCGGTCACCGGTGGCTCGCTCCTCGCTGCCTCACTCTCAGTCGATAGTCGCTCCAATTTGACCGCTTGCTGCCTCAGATTAAGTCCGATCCTTGAAGCAAATCTGCTTCTCCAGAAGAATCCAGATCTACTTAGCTTAGCTTCAACTTTCACTTTCAGCGGTTAGTTTCTCTTTCACGATTCATTTTCATTTCGTTTTATTTGTGATATATTCGGAGATTTGGATTATTTGATAGCTTGCCTATGTCTATTTTATTGATTGATGTTGGCTAACTTGGCTTTATTGATGTTGGATGAATTTGGCAAAAGAAAATTTAAATGTACTCTATGATTCGGGGACCTATTTTTACATTTCGCCTTAGGGCCCCCAAATCTCAGGTCCGGCACTGTTTACATATATATGCATTCATATCAACAAGAAACTAATTATACAATAACAAATCAAGGGAAAGGGTTCCAATGTCCAAAAAAGAGCAAATCCTAACAGTATTTTATGAATTTTTTCCAAAGGTGCATGAGACGTGCCTTGGGCATGCATTTGAGGCATGCACATCATGCGCCTAGATAGTGGTTTTTGTAGGGCATTGCACCTTGGTCCTGAAAGGAGCACAGAGCAGCGCTTCGTGCCTCAAGCATGCCTTTGACAACTATGGCCGACATGTTTACCAAATCCCTTAAGAGGCCCTAGAGTGAATTATAATGTAACAAGCTTGGTGCAAATGATGTATATGCTCAGACTTGAAGGGGAGTGTTAGCATATAATTGTTTATAATTCTATTAGTATAAAGGTGTTTATATACATATATCTACATGTATTTTCTTGTGTATATATATATTTATATAACATGCTCAGTAGCATATAGTCATATTGACTTGCACATTTCTACACATTTGAGGTACAAAACAAAATAATAGTATTCTAGTAACTTAAGCCCATAACAGACATGGGAAGGTTGGCAACAAAATCCCCAACATTGAACCAATAAGCGTCTTTGCTAAGTGATGCTAAAGCAATGTACAAAAACGCTCCTCCCCTTGACACTTGCAAAGTGGGGAGCCTTGTACACTAGGGTCTGGTGATGCCCTTTTTGAACAAAAAAAGCAATTCTGCTCACACTTTCTTCTTGGAATCTGCCATCAATCCAATAAACATCCTCCCAAGCACATCCCACTAAGCCACCTAAGTATGAAATGGATACCCACTACACAATGTATCAATTCAATGTCACGACAAGGGATTTTCCTAGGGTTTGGATGGGAAATTGGAAGAATCTAAGGGTGTGTTTGATAGTATGAAAAATACGTAAAAAATATCACATCCAAGGAATTGAATTCCATCTTTGGTGTTTGACACACTACATTTTCCATGAAATTGAATTCCATGGTACAACCATTAAAGCATGTTTTAACCTCTTTTCCATGAAAAATTCCATCTAGTACATTTTCCATGAAATTGAATTCCATGGTACAACCATTAAAGCATGTGATTTAATTCTAGGGGAGGTGATTTATGTTTTTCATACAAGTTGGAAAATATTCTCCTTTCCACCTAAATGCTATCAAACACATTAGATAGAAATGGAGGGAGAAATCAGAAAAAAGGAGGAAAGTTCAAACTAAACAAAGGAGATAGAATTTGAGAGAGAAACATAAGTCAATTATCATTCATCAATGCCTTCTTCTCTCCTACTTTAGCCTATTTATAGGTTGTTAAGCCTCCGTTCTGAGGCTTGGCTTGTCTGGAAGTTTAGAGATCTAAGAGAGAGAAATAAAGGGAGGGAAACTTTGAAAAGGAGGAGGGAGAAGTCAGATAGAGAAAAGAGAGGGAAGGAGAGATTTTAGAGGAAAAGAATTTCTGTATTATCACAACATAATTCCCATCCTCTTGCATGATAGCCTTTTGTAGGCTCTTCCTTTCAGTTGTGAAGCATAACTGAAAGGGTACAAGCATTGTATAGCTATAACTAATAGTTACAAGTAGTCTATGCATTACACCAAATTTACTGATTTATCCCCAAGGTCATAACAATAATGAACTATTACTAATATGCCCTTGGGGTCGTGACAATTCTCCCCTCCTTGAAAGAGTTAGTATTTCCAAATACTCACAGCTTCTGGCCCTACCCTTCATCCAATCCCTGTCTTCGCTATATCATTTATCCTTTTTTCTTTCTTTCTCCTTCTAGGTTTCTTCCTAATAACGTTTATGTTCCTTCTCTTTTCTTTTTCCTGCAAATGTCAAATGTATCTCTCAAAGATCTTCACACAAGAATTATGCCAATAAGTTGTAACAAAAAGCAGTCCGGTAGCATCATCCTCTTCCATCTTCTTCCAAACCTTATGGCAATGCCTATGTTCAATCCGCTTAAATTGTTCCTTCTTTGCCAAAACCAACACCGAGAACTATTTGATATCTACTTTACCCCAAGCCATGGACTCCTCAGCCAGAACCAAAGGCAAAGGAACAATATCCTTTAGGACCCTCTTCCTCAAAACCATTCCTCCCAACAGAAGTTCCAACGAAAGAATGCCTTTCCTCAACTTGTAGCTTCTTCCTTTGGTCGAAGTCCTCGATGAATGCATGTCCACGCTCATTAGCCTAAAGATCAATTGCCTTAGAGCCAATACCAATTTGTTCTGGTCTGGATTGATTCACCAAAACTTCTTTAACTGCATGTGGGCCGTCACAAACTTGATTGGCAACCTCAAAAGTACCTCCACTATGCTGGCTCTGCATGGAATAACTTTTGGGCAGCAGCCCATGCTTTCTAAAAATGGCTTCCAAATCCAATTTTTGCAGCCTAGCCTTCTCCGCCATTTGTTCTATTGTGGCAAGGACACATCATTTTCACAATAGACCTCGGCACATCATTTAGACCATTAATGAATTTCGATACAAAAATCGACTCATTCAAGGTCGGATGGGAATTGAACATTCGTGACCTCAATTCCTCAAACCTAACCTGATAATCTGTTACAGATCCTTCTTGGTTTAGGTTATTGAACTCTTTGTTGCAACTCTCATCTCCAATCTAATTTAGGGAAGCAGATTATTCCTTAGAAATTACTAGGTTCTCCTTCCCAAGAATAATTTCTTCTTCTTAAGTTGATTTCTAAGGTTTGATAGTGGAATGCTGATTACATGGATGAGCAGAGTATAGATCTTTAAATATCTTAGGTATTGGTCCAGTTTCTTGAATAATCGGATTAGAATAGTCCTTCGAAAGAAAATGAACAGGAAGGTAACATGAAACCATTTGGTGATTAATATCAAGAATTCGTCCAGTTTTTGGCTGCAACTAGCCATAGTTTGATCAAATCTAGCCGCATTTTGGTTGAAACTAGAAAATTCTTCCTAAGACATGATCTAGACAACTCCAGAATTTGCCTCTACACTACCTTAGATTCCTTAGCTTCAAAATTCTGCCTCTTAAAATGATCAAACTCAAAAAATCAATCTTCCAAAAATCGTTGTTCTATACAATCTTCCTTAATCTCTGCCTCGAAAACAACCTCCAAGTCAATCTCAAACAACTGACTAGCTCTGAACAGTAATTGATGCTCAACTCTGAAACCAAAACATCCATTGTGCAATAACTTCTACTGTGCAACTTTGAAACAAGCTTCCAAAAATTGCTATCCTGTAAAACTTCCAAAAATTGCTAATTTGAACAGCTTCTATCAGCTTCCAAGAAACAGCAGGCTTCTGCAATTTACCTAAGAGACAGCTTCCAAGAACTAGTAGCTCTGCTTCAATTCACCTGAATTCAGTGCCTCTGATCTGCAATTGAATTGTCAATCAGAGCCGACAATCATAATGGATCAGCAACCACCGAATCTGCTCACGATCATTGTGGATTCAAGATCGCTTAGACTCTGAATGTGATCGTTGTGATTCAACAATCGCTCTCAAACCTGCTTCCACTTCATGCCTTCCTCCTCGCCAGAATCTCAGTTGTGATCACTGTGACTGTGATTCAACAATCGCCCCCAAACCAGCATCCACTTCGCACCTTCCTTACTCATAGGAATATCAGTCCAGCAGCTAAGGACCACTGGCTCTAATACCAAATGTCACAACCCAGGGTTTTCCTAGGGTTTGGATGGAAAATTGGAAGAATCCAAGGGAGAATTAGACAGAAATGGAGGGAGAAATTAAAAGAAAGAAGGAGAGTTCAAATGAAACAGAGAGGGAGAAAGAATTTGAAAGGGAAACAAAAGTCAATTATCATTCATCAATGCCTTCTTGTCTCCTACTTTAAACTATTTATAGACTGTCTAGCTAAAAGGTACAAGAAGTAAAGCAGTAAAGTACAACACCTAACAAATACATGTAATCTAACTATTACTAATATGCCCTTGGGGTGTGACATTCTAGCTTGCCACCCCACACAAGATGCAATATAACTACATAAGGAATCAACAAACATAAAAATATAAAACCACAAATCAGCTAGAATTTTCTCTTTTAAGGAGTGGGGTGTGAGGATACAAAATTCATAAGCCTCAATTCCATACAATTATTAGTTCTAAAAGACAATATGTAGGCAAGACATTGTAAACTTCATATCTAGATTACCTCATGCTCCAAGCTAAGAGACAACTTCTTGTCAGTTCCCGTATGTTTGCCTAAAAACCACAAGACAAAAGAAGTGCTCTTAACAACTAGTAAACTTTTAATAATCCTACCCAAAATGAAAAGTAAAAATTGCATGTTTTCTCACAAGAATAAGCTTCAAGACATCCTTTGATGGTACGCTCCCCAAGACTTAAATGACTTAAAAAATCATTTATACTGAAACAGTAACAAATCACTGAGTAATAGAAAAAGCAAACAGAGCAATGTAACATTAAACAAAAGAAAACACTTCATCTGTCCGTTCTTTAATCCAATATTAGATTTTTGCAGCCACCCAAAAATGACTGCCAGTTTGGAAAGTGAATACATTTTTGCATGATTTTACAATAATCTCCTCCTCTTGTGTGAATGCATTTTACAAGATGAAATAATGGCAGATTTACCGGCTGATGCATTGCTTGGTGAATGAGACAAAATGAGTGAAAAGAAAGCTTAAGATATAGAGGGATACTAAATCTAGAGGTTTTAAGTTGACAAATTGAAAATTAAAAATATAAATGTAACTTTAATAAAAATATAAGTATGGATGATGTTAAGATCAATTTAGATATTTTGGATCAATTATCCAAAAAGATGGAGAAATTAACGAGGATATTACCCATAGAATTAAGGCGGAGTGGTTATAAAAGAAAAGTGTGTCTGATGTTTCATGTGATAGTAAAATTCCATTAAAGCTAAAACTAAAAGGAAAATTTTGTAAGACAGCTATAAGGCCAATTTTGTTGTATAGTAAAGAATGTTGGGTAATAAAGCATCAACATGTGTAAAATATGAGCATAATGGAGATGAGAACATTAAGATAAATGCGGACCGTACAAAAAAGTAGAACGTTAAGATAAATGCGCACCGTACAAAAAAGTATAAAAGTATAACAATACAATTAAAACTATTAATAAAGTCAAAGTAGCCCCTATTAAATATAGATGCATCAGACACAATTAAAAAAGTTTTTTCATGTAAAAACAATAAAGGCTCCTATGAGGAGAATGGATGAAATGGAATAAGTTTCCAGTTGAAGAGGTAAAAGACCAAAAAAATTGTGGTGGGACACTCTTGGGTATGGCGCATAAGAGCCATACATAGAAATGGTTAGCAAGCTAGAATTTATGTAGTCAACCCCACCTAATGGAATTAAGGGTTGCTTTGTTATTTGAAAATTTACACTATATTAGCTGGTTGGAAACAGATATAGTGCATGCCTCCTCAAAAGTTGGATCTTTCATAGCTAACAAAAAGAGTTGAACAAAGAAGCATAGTACTTAAATAAGACGAGAGAACTGAAAACATATTAATATACTTATGTCTGAACTACACCATCTAACAATTACCGATCAAGAGGAGTGTATTCCAGGTACTTCATGGTCACTCTTATCAAATGAAGACTGATATATTCAGTATGGTTGATGCCTATCTACTCCAAAGATCTTGCCAGAGGACCTACATTCAGAATAAAGGCTTCCAAACATGAAATCCTTTATACAAATATGAGCATAATTTACAAACATCATTGAATCAATTGGTCAGCTTAGTAACACTTTATACAAATAAATTTATGAGGTGAACTTCAACTTCTTAAGAACTGCAAACTATCAATTTTACACTCAGTTCCTATTGCTTTCTTCAATAATATCCCAACTCTACTTCAAAAAATAAAATATGCTAATATAGATGTTTTTGTCAAATGGAATTACAGAATTAAATACCATATTTGCAAGAACCATTATAACTGGCAGTATTCATCACAACTACATCAAGCATTGAGAACTAGGACAATAACAATTGCTACTACAACTACAAAAGTTTGAAGATCTTTATTTAAGTCCCAATAATAAACAACCAAAGTAGTTCTTTAGGTGCTTAAGCATTATCCATCACCCATCCAAGTAGCAAGTTAAGCTTTTATAGTTCTGTCAACGCAAACAATAAAGATACATGTGGTCTTCACAAAAACTACATATTATACATATCCATTGGACCAGAAACCAAGGAAAATTGCCCAAACTTAGCCAAAGATATACAACACCTCTGTATCAAAACTGTTCCTTTATATGATTCATTGGGAGATACTCTTTAGTAGGTGACAATCAACCCATATTTTCTTTTGCTTTGTTTTTCTCCTTTTTAGCTTGTCCACTAAACCAACATTAAAGATGTCTACTTCTCTCTATTAAAGATACCTAAAAGTGTTAGTAGCAAATTTGTTCCTTTAAAATGTGATATGAGACCTTAATGATGGAAACAACAATCAAGTGGAAAAGTTTGTGAGGTCACAACCTAAAAAAGGGGGTCCATGACCGACGTTGGTCCCAATGCTAGGGTGACCCTAACCCTTGAGACCAACAAGTCATTTATTCAAAGTTATTCATCACATTACCAAATACAATTGGTCTCATTTATAACCAATATCTAATATCAAAATTATGATTAAATCCAATCCTTCTAATGTCATGTCCTAGGAGCAGTAGAGGGGCAATATTGTAATAAGAATACAGTAGTTGTTAGGATTACAGTTGTATTGCACATGGGTGCAATGGCTGTGAGGTTATAAATAAGCGACTGATGTAAGAGCGTAACGATGTTTGAATTGTTAAATGAAATCTCTCATTTCCCTACCTTGAATTCTCTCAATCTCCCTCCAATTTCCCTCTAATCTTTCTCAATTTCCCTCTCTTTCTCCCGGTTCTCCCTAATCTCCCTCTCTGTTCTATTCTCTTCCCTAATTTCCTCCCATCTCTTCCAATCTAACTCCCCCAATTCCTTCCAATTAGGGTTCATGACAATTGGTATCAGAGCATTGTTCCTCGATGGTTTTCTTGTTAATTAATTTCTGACGAAAAATGGCGGCTATTGTCCGACCTGCCATCCGACACAACTGACTCTCAGAATTTGATTCGAACGCAAGGAGAATTGATTCTCGAAATTTGAAGGCTACTACAGAATCTAGAAGCGGCGGTGATTCCGACGACCATTGTAGTAAATTTAAGAAGAAAGCACGACTGTAGGCTCTGATTAGCAATTCAATTGCAGGCTAGAGGTACTGAAATTCAATAGAATTGAAGCAGAGCCAACCAATCCTAGGTTGTCTTGATTTCAAAGGTGAAACCGAACCGACGATCTCAATTGTGAGTCCAAAGCTAGTTCATTGCATGCAAAAGGGCAACTGTTGTGAGGCAATTTCAGACGAAATTCCGATAAATATTGTTCGAAATTGAAAGGCAACTACACTGGCGACGTTGAATTCACTTCGATCGTGAGTAAAAAGCAGAAAGGAAGGCATGCATGTGAGTCAGACAAGGAAGGGGTGTCGCGGTCGTTGTCAATTACGGTCAATGATTGGATGTGCAATTCTCTTGGGCAGGTGGGAGGCAATTGTCGCCTAGAAATTTTGGGCACTCATGTCTGACTTTTGAAGACAAAGACGGCTAGTGATTGCAATTTCGATGATTCCAGTGAAGTGATTGAACAGTGAGATCAACCATCCTAGAACCACGAAGCAAGAGGATTGGCTTTTGGCTTGAGAAATTCGAAGAGTGTTAACCGAGCAAGGAAGGTGAGCAACCCAAGCAATTCCACTGGTGAATTCTGATTGATTAATTGGATGAATTTCAGTTTGGAACTTGAAGGCGACATGGCCAAGCAAATACGACTTCCGGTGAATTTCGACATTCTAGATAGAGAAGCAACTAGGAAATCTCCGATTGAATCTCGGATGTGATGTCCGATGTTGCTAAGTGCCGACACTAACCATGTCCGTTGATCCACAGTAAAGTAGATCTTGAACGATAGCTGATCCATAGCGATCAGTTTCTAGAGATCGATTGGGGTTGGGAAATTGTTAAGATGGAGTAGGAGTTTTAGGAAGCAACTGTAGGATTGATCAAACAACTGAGTCGATCAATTGCAAGTGGTGCGAGCTGCAGGTGGAGCAAACTAAATTTAGGATCTGAATTCGGATTCCGGCAGAGGTGGTTTCTCAGCCATCAATCCTCAAGGTGATCAATTATCCACCAGCGATCTGAATTCTAATGGCAAATGATATCGGGGATGAAACACAAGGAATCTCGATGGCAAGAAGTGTCGAAAACGATGACAAAGAGGCAGAACAGTATTGGATCTGTAAAATCAACAGTGGAAAAGAAGTTAGACAGTGTTGTCGATCTGTTGCAATAGGAGATCAAGCACAAGCATGAAATTGTGGATGCATTCAAAAATTGGATTATGATAATGTTCGCTAAACATAATCAAGTTAGACTACCTACTTATTTGCTTTCCAAAGAACATTCTGATCCAATTATTATATAGAAGCTACCAGATTCTACGAATAATCCTTATTCTCCTCATGAGTTCTTGAAAATGAAGCCACATGAGGAGAAGTCAAGATTGTGGAAGACCGATTCATTGCCTACTTTAGATTTTGGACAGAAGAAGAAATATTTAGATTTAGGCAGCAGTGACAAGAACAAAGACTGCAAAATAGCGAATAATTTTAGCGGTGAAAAGCATTAACTAGAGGGAAGCTATAACGATCCAATGGTTGGGACAGCAAGTACAAAGGAACAATTTGATTCCTTTGAAAAAGAAGTTCATGAAGAGGATATTCGAGGTGACTATAACAACAGTGTTGGTAGCAATAACAGTAATTTCGAAGGTTTGATCCAATATGTTTGGGCAAAAGAAAAATTTAAGGAACACCCTGATTCCTTTGGAAAATAAGTTCTTGGCAAAGATGGACTAGATGACAATCACGGAAGCCCAAAATAAGAAAGGATTGATGCAGTTAACCATAGGACAAGAGTAGCGAGAGGGAACAAGGGATTTCTAGAATTGGAGATTAACATCTCTAGATCTTCAAGATTTGAAAGTGGTCCAGTTGTTCTCAAAAAGACACAGGCACAATGAACGTCGACAACCCGTAGTGTTGAGGGGAATTTTGCTACATTGATTGAGAAGTTAAAAGTAGTACCTCAAGATGCAGCTACCGAAAGGCTAAAAGAGGAAACAAGGGCAACATTTGATGAAGTGACCGAGGAAGCCAAGGTCAATCCATTACCTCTGGTGACTAGAGCAAGGACTGAAGGATCAGATGGTGTCCCGGATCAGAATTCTATAAGACATGGAATTGATGGTGGAGTTCCTAAGGATATTGGGCCATTGCCTATGGTTTCGGATAATGCTAAGGATTCCTTAGCTAACGAGAGGGTGAAGACAACACCAGCAAAAGGAAGTTTTGTTGATCCTAAATGGTGTCACCGTGTTGCTGTCATTTCCAAAGATGTAAGCCAATTTTTGATGCTGGTGTTAACAAAGGTAACCAAGATAGGCGTTTTAGGGGAGCAGGACAAGCTCGTTGAAAAGAGAGATGATTTTTCTTCCAGCCAAGGGAAATCTCCTATGACTTATGACCCTATTAGGCATTCCCCCTCAAAGTTGTAGCTATAGCAATCAAAAGTTTGACTGTGGAGAACAAAGCTGTTGCGACTTTATGCGTTATTGCTAAAGCTAGCCGATTGGGATTTTTGCCTACTGCAATGAGGGATGGGGTGATGACGAAAATTGATGTTGCAGCAACTCCTAGACTTGACATTACTGCATTTAAAGGCATTTGCGGATATTGTTGCGAAGGGTGATGAAATATTAAAGGACATAAAAACCACTGCAAATTTGTCATGCATACAGAGATTTTTCAAAACATCTCCATCCAAGCTATGGAAGAGAAGGAAAAAGAATAATGGAAGCTGTGGAGGATTGGCATTTCTTGGGGACAAGAAATGTTTCAATGCAGGGGGAATTATCAAGTCCCTAGGAGTAATATAAGGGCAATATTGTAATAACAATATAATAGTTGTTAGGATTTCCGTTGTATTGCACATGGGCGATTGTATTGCACATGGGTGCAATGGCTGTGAGGCTATAAATAAGCCACTGTTGTAGAAGGGTAATGATGTTTGAATTGTTGAATGAAATCTCTCATTTTTCTCTCTTGAATTCTCTCAATTTCCCTCTCTTTTTCCCGATTCTCCCTAATCTCCCTCTCTGTTCTATTCTTCCATAATTTCCTCCCATTTCTTCCAATCTAAATCCCCCAATTCCTTCCAATTACCTTTTACACCTATCATGAGCCCTAGGTTCATGACAATTAAAACAAGGAAATACAAAACCAGTGATTGGAATCTTAAGTGTCAACGTATCAATATGAAGCATGTCTAGTAATAGGATATACAAAAAACTAATGAAGTTGATGACTTAACCAGATATATGGCTTCACCAAACCAAAACTTGAAAATCTTAATATCAATAGTGCAAATCCACAAGAGACTCGCAAGTAACAAAAGCATGCATGACCACTAGAAAAAGACATAAAATCTTATGTCACACATTCAACATGTGAAAGACAATAACAATTTATACGTAGTTCAATAGATCAATTCATGAAAAATTTTGTAAATCATATTTTCATGTGCACAATCACATATTCACATGAACATATAAACTGATTTCTAATATAACAGACGAACAAGTAAACTGATAGTTCGCATAACAGATGAACATGAACTCGTAACAAATTGAGTCCAAATTAGGAGAACATGTTAAACAAGAATAACAGAAGTTGAGACGACACTGCAACCTCTCACAAATAACATATACATGATACCATGACCATAGATCCCTGTTTTTCCAGGGCCCTCACTAACTAGTTTCATATGCAAGTAGAAACATGATGCCTTACAGAATTGGATTTTGCCAAAATGCTTTTACCAGTAGCACAAAATTCATATTTTCTTTTCAAATAACACAATTTGAACATCATGCACAAATATCAAACTCATTCTTAGTAACAATTTTTTCAATTCTTTCTCCAGTGGATTTAAAATAGTTCATGTTCAAAGTCATTGGTTTTGTTGTTGGAGAACAATTATGCAAATAACCAACACTACAGTATATACATTTATATATGACAGAAATATTGTTTCCATAGCATCGCAAAAGTACTCATCTGACAAGTGGGACAATCTACCTAGTTGAGCCCTTCATAAGCTAGTTCCTTAATACCTTGTTCAAATCTTTCGGGATCATCAGGATGACACTAGGTCATAATCAAAATACATATTGGTTTATCCTCAATTAACCTAAAGTCACAAAAATCAAGGATCACATATGCATTTTAAATGGTAACCCTAGATTACGTTGATGGGCCTATAATAACCGAGTCTAAAACATTATGATTCACCTTAATTTAGGTTTTAACTCACAAATTAAAATTAGCATTTAAAGTATAACTATTACATGCTTGTAGCATATTACATTTAGATTGCTTTAAAAATCTATCCATGTGATCATTAAGTTCATGTGGCAAGTTAAGGGCCAATTTAAAAAAATTTAGAAGTTTAAGATCCAAGTCATAATTTCATATGCTTAGGGGCCGACAATTTATAATTTTCAAAACTTGATGTCCAATTCATAATTTCATAAACTTGGGGCCAATTCATAATTTTCCAAACTTAAGGGCAAATTCATAATTTTTTTAACTCATGGGCCCAATTTAGATCTTAAAAATTTTAAGGCCCAATTATTATCTTAAAAACTTTAAGGCCCACATTGTTTTCCAAAATGTCTTAAAGCCCCAAAATTCAATTAGCATAGCCAGGCCTTGGCTAGAAAACTGAAAAGGCACCGGCGGTGTGGTTCCGGTGATCACAACTGATCATCGGATTCCCCCGCTGATGGTTATTAATATATCCAAAAAATAAAGCGATCCAACGGTTAAATTTTTGCAGATCTAAAAATTAATTTTTGATCAAATATCCCGTTTCTGGAAAAGAGTCGCCGGTCACCATCCACAGCAGATTCCAACGATCGGAACCGATCATCGGACTCGCCTTGGCTTTGTGACTCACATGCCCAAAAATCAAAAAGATCTAACGTTTGGATCTTAGTAGATCAAGGTTTTAATTTTCAGGGGTATACATATAGATCGGAAAACTAGTCGTCGGAAATCTTACCAACGGTCGGACAAGTGACTGTGTGGCGCCAGACGACGGCCGAGGCGGTAGGTGGCTGCAGTGGCGATCAACGACGACGGCTTACGGAGGAGAGGAAACGGTGACGATGGCAGAGAGGCGATCGATGGACTAGCGGGACCGAGGCTTACGGCTCCCTTTCGGTCAGGGTTCATCGGCCACACCTATCGGCGGAGAAGAAGGGATTCCAAAAGAAGGTTCCTGCGGGGTGGCGGCTTCTCTTTTTTGGCTAGGGTTCCCTCTTTATATATATAACATATATACCCACGACCCGATTGGATTTTGGGTCGGGTTACCTGCACACCCGCCCGATTTACACCTGGGCTGCCCAGTTCGAAGCTGGGCCGTCCAAGCCCAGTCCATTTCTTTTCTCTCTCTTTTGTTTTTTAATAAATAAAAATATATTCTATACTAAAAATTAAGAAATAAATGAATAATTTTTTTATTTTATTTATTTATTTTACTTACATTATTACTGAAATAAAACAATTAAAATTTATAATCTTGAGAAGCTGAACATTATGAAGGTAAAGCATGACTAAAGCACGAGAACTTAGCACTATGAAGGAAGTCCTAGAGAAGTTGCAAAAGAGTAGTACTCAAGGAGTTGTGAGGAAAGTTGTCCCAAATGAGTTGTGCAGTGTTTTAGAGAAGTTGTGAAAAAAGTTGACTTGGAAGAGTGGTAAGAAGGTCTTCAAAGAATCTAATAAGTCCTTAGGGAATTGAATGAAGAAGTCCTTAGGAAGTTAAACCGACTTCAAAAAAAGCAAATGTTGTTGTGAAGGACACATGTGAGGGAGAAAGATCTTTGTTCGAAAAGAGATAGTCCTTCCCCTAAAGAAGATCTTGTGAAGGAATGAGATGTTTCTGCAAGGCTAGAACACGATTAAAAGGAACACAAAGAAGTGTCCCACGCAAGCCCAATGCTTAAATTAGTCAACATGTTGAAGAAGTAAGTTAATAGTTAAACAAGCAAGTTAAGTTGTAATGTGCTTAGGGTGAGTAAGATGTATGTTCTCTTAAGGTTGAGATTAAGGGTCAGGATTTAGGTTTTTCAATCCCCTTAAATAAAGGAGGTTAACCCCTATTTATACCTCTAAATGAGGGTTCAAGGACAGGTGGCTAGACGTGTGTCACAATCTCCTTAACCATGCACAAAAAGTTAGTTTAATGAGTTAAGCATAGATTAATCCAAATTGACTATTAAAAGGCATATGCAATGTTGTTCCTCAGAAGACTACAACAAGCAAACTGGCATGGACTTGTGCAAGGCAGGTCCCGTAATGTTGTCATGTAGGTTAAGCATTGCGATATAATTGTGCGGGGCAAGCATTGTAATATAGTTCTATGGAGCAAGCCCCCGCAATTACTTGTGTGGGGGCAAACTCCACAATATAGTTCTATCGGGCAAAGCCCCACAATTTGTTGTATGGGTCAAGCCTTACCATATTGTTATACGGCATAAGCCCTGTGATATTGTTCTACTGAACAATGTCTTGCATATGTTGTGGTGCTGGGACATTATCCTAGATTTTCTAAGCAACATATGGTTATGTCCAAACTCAAGACAACTTCTCAGCTTGTTACCCCGATGGATGTCTTGGAAAATATATCTAAGTGGATGTAGACTAGTTATGACACAACAATTGCTCATCACTCTTTCTTTTGACTTTCAAATCAAAGGGAAGAATATGTGATTTTTGTGCGTTCACCTTGAAAGTAAATATTTATTCAAGACAAATAATTGTTATAAACAATATCCAACATACCAGAAAAGGAATTTCTTGTCCTCTCGTGCTAGTTCGTCTCCCAAGAAGAAGAGTATAAAAGGTAGGGGTAGGTTGGCCTTATCACACAATTCTAGAGTTTTCTTTTACTTGAGTGATTTTTGGCAATCATTATGCTTGTGCCACACAACTAGTCCCGCACAATGTGAATTATCCCTAATAAGCCAAGTTGTCATGCACAACTTCTTTAAAACTTATCTCGCATTGCCTTTGTCCAGGATAACCTGATGTCGAGGGATACCTTATAATTTTCCTAAATTTCCCAAATCTCGAACAATTTTGAATCATCTTTTCCCTAGAGTTTCTGAGGTGGTAGCCTCTCGGACCCCAATGGATCTCCAAGACTGGCCTGCATTATTTTCTGTTAAGTTTTTGGACGCCCTTCGGGGTCTCTCGGACCAAGCCATCCAGTGGCCCGAAGCCCAATCGGGGCCATCTAGAGATAGCCATCGAGGTGGTTCACCCCAAAGTCTTCTCCAAGCCTTCCAAGTCTCTTGATGGTACCCTTTCAAACAAGCCATCCGGCTCATCTATGGGTCCTGCAATTTTCTTATAAATAGGCAGTTCTTCGAAGGATTAGAGATCTTTTGGGGAAAAGAAGCCTAGCTAGTGTCATTCTGTGTTCTCATACCTTTGATCCGACACTCTATCTCTCTTAGACCTATCCAAGAATAATGATATTGTAATACCCAAGATTTTATAACACTCATATATTTGAGGAAATAGGATGTTTCTAAGGGATCATGGAAGTTTAGGGCAAAAGCATAATTTCTTGAAAATTTTGGGAGAAAATGTAATTTACCTAAAGTATTGGAAACCTTCTTAGGGGCCGATAAATAATGCAAGAAGCCTATTCCTAAGGGCATTTGGGGATCAAAATAAGGAGGTTCAAGAATAGCTAAGGCTTAGAAGATACAGGGGTCAAAGTGTAAAGGTATAAATTTTCTGGGCTAAAGTGTAATTTTTAAAAATCCATAACAAACTCGCCGAAGGAATGAACCAGGCAAATTTACCATTAAAAGTCATGATGAAGCCTCATAAATGAAGCCCTTAGGTGGCATAGTAAGTGATGAAAAGGGATTGGCCAGAAAACTCTATAAATTGGCCAAGAATGGAAGCTTGAAGCAAATCAGTGGAAATTAAGGCAAAATTAGGTCAGTTTAAGGGGATTTGAGGTGAGAAATAATTTCTTGAAAGTAAGGGGAAGATTCTAGAAGAAAAAAGAGTGAATTTGGTGAAGAAATGAGAGAGAAATGGAGCTTCATCGAATTTTTGAGATTAACCAAAAATTGGGTTGAAGCTACCAGAAAAATGTGGGGAAAGGTTGGTTTGAGCCTATATTCGGGTAGAGGGGGGAGAGAGGAAAGTTTAGGAACAAATGAGTGAAATAGAGTTGAAACAAGGGAAAAACAACCAAAAAATTGAAGGCCAACTGAGTTTGCGTCATCGTCATTGGAGAAGACAACCGGCACGTGTGATACACGTGCCAAACAAGGGTACACGTGAAGGCTCATGAGGCCACTTTTGACAGCGTGTGCGGGCATGTGGTAAGTCCAAAAATTCTAAGAAAAATACCAAAAAAAATAGAGAAGAATAAAATAAAGAGGTTTATGGAAAAGACAATATGGTACTTGCATTGAAAAATTCATGTTTATTGTAGAAAAACAAGCCCCGGCAAGTGTGAACAGTACTGTTATAGGTAAAACAGTAAGGTGAGTGGTTCTTGCATATAACTTGTTTCATCCCAATCATTTGTGGTTTGTAGCTTGCATATCATGTGTTTCCTTGGCAGAACATGTTATTTCTATTTATCATGCACCACGATGCTTGTCGCTAGTTGATGTAGGTCATTATGTGTGATTGGGGAGCGATCATGTGCTCATTGTGGTGGTGCCAGGAGTTTGGACATGATGACCAGTGGGGATGATTGCAACATCTTGGCATGGCTATCATAAAGGGAGATTTCATACTACATACTGCATTTGGACGCACAAAATTTTATTCTAAACCCTCACTAAGATGTTTCATATCTTACATCGGCATATTCAAACGTGCCAGGTACCCTACAAACAAGTAAAGGAAAAAGGAAAAGATGTGGTTGAAGTTTGGTTAGATTCCTTTAATATTTGTTCTATATACATCTCAGGCCTTGTATGTATATATATATTTATATCTTAAGCGTTGTACTACCGATGCTGTATAAATAAGAGCTACTATAAATCTTGGGTCTATCTTTATTTCCTTAATTTTTTAGGGTTGTGTGTCATACTTGTACTTGTACTAAAATATTTAGTGGAAATCTTAGCTATTTAAGCTTTTCAGGTTCAATCTTTTACTTTTGCTGATAGGGATTTCCATAACTCCCGCGTGTAATATTTGTATGTATTAGCAATGTTGTAATATTTAAAAATGGGGTGTTACAATTGATATCAAAGCTAGAATATATGGTCTTGATTTGACTAACTCTCAGGATATTTTGGTTTGTGACAAGAATGGATCAAAATATAGTAGAAAATCAACACCAGCGTGCCATCATGGGATGGTGGATGGCTTTCCTGGAAGGACGATACATGCTCCCGTGGGATGCGTTAGGAGATTTCCTAGATTTAGTTACCTCTGCTTTACAACAACTTCCACCCCATGTGATGACTCCTTACATTGTAGATCTTCAAATAGCATATTTGATTTCTTTATTGACCATAGAATGTCAAAACACTGGAAATAAACTTCACGCCCAAGGACCTTACGATGATCTCCTGGCTTTTACTACCTACTTATGCAAGATTAAAGCAATTATGGGCATAGAAGACATACCTCCCAGCAGGGTAGGACCCGAAGAAGGACCTAAAGAATGAACCCTTACACCCCTGCCAGGATCCGAAACTGAAGAAGATTAATTTTGATTTTGTGAGAGTGAGAATTGTATATACATGTACCTACATGTACAAATAGTGAGATGGGATATTTGTTATATACATGTACATATGAGTACAAATGGGGTAAGATAGTGGTATGAGATATGATCCAATGCTATTACTTTTTGGGGTTCCTTGATGACATGATAGGTTATATGGATACTCTTGGGGACCATAGAGGATAAAATAGTGATATGAGATGTTAATGATATATATTCAATGTTACTAATCTTTGAGCTTCTTGATGGCAGGATAGGTCATATAGCAATTTTGAGAGATATAGACGATTGTCAGTAGAATCTGATGAGTGAGTAGAATAAGGTTTGGTATAAGTAAGTATTTTAATTATTTGGTGAGATTAAACCCCTAGTTGAAATCTTGAGTGACTCACGGGATTTTTAGAGACATTTTCATATATGGTTTGTTAGAGTTCCTTATTTACAACTGTTTTGTAGAAATTTAACGAGTTTGAAGTCTCGGGAGACTAATTGGATTTTGGAGGTACTTCCAAATATGGTTCATTTGAATCTTGTACTAACAACTACTTTGCAAGATTTGATAAATTTGGAATCTTGAGGATTCTAGATAGTAATCATTTGGGAGATGCCTAATCATTTTATAAGACAAGGAAAGATCAATGGAACTTGGAAGAGTACTTTGTTTTGCAAATATTTGATAAACCTAGAATCTTAAGGATTTTAGATAACAAGTGTTTGGGAGACTATTTTGTTGTCGAATGGTTCTACAGGAATTCCAAAATTTGGGAGATTATTTGTATAATATCCCATGTTTTTATGAGATTGCCACTTAATTTAAATGAATGCAAAATATTGAAAAATTGGCTTGCTAGTAAAATAAGTCACCGAATCAGCAGCACGAAATGCCTCAGAACTTAGATATCTAAAGAAAAGGGTATGACATCGACGAGCGTCATAAAATGAAATTTATGAATCTGAAAGCAATCAGAACAAAGACAATTCCCGATACAGCTAAGTTATAGCCTGAAAGACCGAATAATGGTAAGGGACTTCCAGAAAATCCACAGAACCCAGAAAAAGCTTTAATTTTGTGAATAGAATAACCCTTAAGTAATTTTGGGATGAAACAAAAGAGTTTACGATCGAAACATGCATTTTTAGCCTAAGTGTAATTTTTAATTCTAGTTGAAAAGAGGGTAAAAATGATGTTTTTCTAACTTTTTTTTTGTGCCAATTGAGAAGTATGGGATTTAGGGGTTCACGTAGTAAAATATCAAAACCTAAGGACTTGAAATGAGGCCTAAAATGCAAAAAGAATTTACAAATGGGCAAAAGTGTAATTTCTGAAAGTACCACACAACATGGCCGACCTAACCGCTATACGTGGAGGCCAAATCTGGCAATGGGACGGCTGCATCTCGCCAGGGTATGGCCATCACTATCTTAGGAAGTGTGTGGGCAAAGCTATGGCCGGTGATTGGACAAAGGATGACTAGATTTTGCCTATAAATAGGCAAGGGTTTCAGCTGAAAATGGAGCATTAAATCTCTCTAGTTTGGGAGTGTTTTTGAGAGATTGGTTAGAGGGCTTTTGTTCCTCGTAAATTGGAGAGCATTTATGGAGAATTTGGAGAGATTTCATGTGGTTTTGAAGGGGTTTCTAAGCTTGGCCAGAAATCGCAGTTGTCGTCGAAGCCGAGACTTTGGTTGTTCGATTGAGGGTCTTTTGGTGGTTGTTTCGGGCATCCAAGGGTGCCAATAAGATCGACTTCAGGAAGGCTTCAAGATGGTGCAAAAGTTCGGTGATCTGAGCAGTCGTCGACGATCGAAAAAAAGTTAAAGACGACTGGTGCGTCCAGTACACACGCGAGTCTTCAAACACAGGGCATGTGGCTAGTGCGTGAGGGCGCATGGGGATGAGGTATTTTCTAAATGTTTTTTAATATTTTTAGAAAAAAAATTATGAATTATGGTGGAGAAAAATTTAGGAAAAACCTTGAGGAAGTATTTATTTTGAAATTTTTTAGGAGAAAATAGAAGGAAAATAAGGGAAAACTAGGAAAAAAAATATTGATATTCCTTTAATAAATATGATGGCTAGGGATCGTTGAGACTCAATGTAATACCCGGGAAATCCTTAAGGGTATAGATGGTATTTTATGAATGGCATAAGTTGAATTATAGAAAGAAAGAGGTTGTAGGGTACATTATCGCAGTTTTAAGAGATTGAATTGATTGAAGGGAGTACCTTGGACCCTAGATAGCCAAGGAAAGTACAATAGTATCGACGAGTAATTCGAGGCGTGATTTTAGATGATAATAGAAATTGAATTGGGAACAATTTTCGATACAACTATCGACCAAGCTGAGAAAACTAAATCGACGTAAGGAACATTCGAAAAGTCAACGGAGTGACTATAGGACTTAGATTTTGTATATGAAACATCCCTTGAGCGATTTCGGGTTGAAACTAATGGATTTAAGGTCAAATCAATCAGCCGGGCCTAAGTGTAAACTTCTAATTTTGTCCGAGGGAGGTCAAAATGATGAATTTTCGGGAATTTCAAGGGTGAAATGAGGATTACTAAAATTTTGGGCCTTAGTGTTATTGTTGGAATGTTTAGGGGTGATGTGGAATGGGCAGAAATGTCATTTGAAGAAAATAGGGGTTCAAAGTGTAATAAACTAAAGTTGCAGTGTGAACACAAAAGTTGGCCACCACTTTCCTCCGCACATGGTCGCCGTTTTCGGTGATGGGACGGTCAAGGAGGAGCTAGGGGAGGTGGTATACGGCGGTGGGAAACTTGTAGGCCAAGTTGTGGCCGGTGATTGGCCGAGAGAAGGCCGGAATTGGTTATAAAATAGAGGCCAAGGGTTTTGATTTTTGGGTAACAAATCAATTGTGATTTTGGATGTTTTTGAGAGAGATTAAGGGGCTATTGATCTTTGCATCGAGTAGAAGAGTTCTGGAGCATCTGGAAGCATTTTGGGTGCGTTTAATGGCTGACTGAAGCTCAGCCGGAAGCGGGTGGCGGACCGCCTGGGACCGCCTGCAACTGCCTATTTGTGTCATTTTTCGGTGGCCTTTCGGCCGGAAAATGGTGTGGTTGGGATCGACTCTTCAAGGGCTTCAAGGGGGTATGCTTGGTTTTTCCATCGAATGAGTCACTAACTGCCGGAACGCGCAGGGCACGTGAGGGTACATGAACAAGGGCATTTTCTGGTAATTTGCTTCAGTATTTTTATTAAATTATTTTAGGATTTATCATGTTGAAAGATTTGGAAAAATGTTTGAGGAGATAATTATTTTTGAATTATCGAGATGAAAATTGTGAGAAAAATAGAGAAAATTATGAAAAATTGAGGAAAAATTGATTTTGATGCTCTTTAATTAAATATGATGTTTAGGGAGTGTCGCGGCCCGATGTGGTACATAGGTTCGGTTGTTTTTTATTCAGCATGCATTTCAAGGTGAAAACCAGACTTATCCGAATTGAGGTGAGTGGTGTGATTCTAGTCTTATCCTTTTTTGGAAGTGTCTTGGTGTGCATGTAGTGAGTTCAGGCTAGCGATTTTACCCTCTCGAGCTTAGGTTGCATGTGATTGAACCAGTTCAGGTGAGCCGTTATACCCTCCAGAACTTGGGATATTATGATAGGTATTTTACTTATGTACTTGTGACATCATATGCATATTGAACATGTGGTATATTGCATCAACTTTTTTTACTTGTAAAAGAGTCGGTGCATGGCATGTGATTTTTCATATCATCAGAGCATTGGTTTTCGTGTCGTTGTTATGTCCATGGGGGATGGGATGGGCTCTTCTTGAGAATGGGGCAAGGTTAATCCAGGTGAACGAGTGACACAGTAGGGCACTCGAGGATTAAGTATGTCGTGGCAAGGTCAACCCCAAAGGTGTGTGTAATGGATTTTTCACAGGAGGTTGAGTATGTGATTGGTGGTTAATTTTGTAAAAATTCTGTTATAATTACACATTTCTTTTAATCTTAAAATTGGTTTAAATTAGATATTAATACGTATTTTATGGTTATATGCAATACATATATAAATATATATAATACATATATATCAATACATGCGTGCATGTAATATATATATATATATATAAAATATAATATAATATATATATGTGCCATGTGTAATACATATGTATATAATATATAATCTATTAATAACACTCGATTGTTGCTTGAAGGCATGAAAAATGTGGGCTTAGAGACTCAAATTGGATTGAAGAATGAAGAATTCAAACCTAGCTCGTGAAAAATTAAGGCCCAACTTGAGCAAGCTCATGGAAGACATCATTTGGAGAAGGCCCAATCATTTTTTTTAATCCTAATGAGACCAAAAACCCAATTGTAGAAATTTATTTATTTTTTATTTTTTTTAAATTTGTTTTATGAGTGCTTTACTAGATGTGTTTTTTTAGCTAAAATCCATTTAACTTTATGAGTGCTTTATTAAGTGTGTATTTTAGGTAAAATCCATTTAACTTTAGGTGTGTATTATAACTAAAATCTATTTAACTTTAAGTGTGTGAGTGCCCATTAGATATAATTATGTTTAGCTGAATAATTGAAATTGTGTAGTTTGTATTGCATTTTGTAGGCTATAAATAGCTCACTTTAGCGTTTAATAACAAACCCTCATATCTGAAATTAAATTAATGTTACTAACACTGTCTGCTAAAATTTGGGAATCAATGGGTTGGTGTTGAAATTGTCTTAACTCAAGTGCTATCCAATTTCATATTCACACATTTAGAGTTTATTTCAACTTCTGCCTTACTTTATTTCCTAGTATCTGTTATCTAAAAATCCATAAAAAAAATCTTGTTGCCAATTCGTCGAAATGCATGTGCGTGTGTGTGACATTCTTTTTCTTTTGTCATAAATAAATCTCTCAGTGGATGATTTGGACTTATGTAGAAAATATAAATTTAAATTTGGACTACAACTGCACTCGTACACTGATGAGTATAAACCTCTCACCAAAATAAAGGAAAAAAATATAAAATTTTTATTGTGTTTTGTTTTGTGTTTTAATTGCAGGGTGAGAGTGCAGCCAGTATGTCAGAGAGATTTCTCAAGTTAGACGTGTGCATGTTGTTGTGTCTGTATATGCCATGCTAGTATTGTTGTTTTACTTTTGTATACTTAATTTTGATAATGAAAAATAATATTTTATTTAATCCCTAAGTCATGAATCAAGATTGTGGTTTTCAACATAAATCAATTTCAATATCAAGTATTACTTTGTGAGAATGAAAACCAAATGAATTTCAAGTATCGAGATTTCAAGGTTATATTTTTCTAAGTCTGGAAGCTTAACACCTTATAAGGAGATATATATGAAAATTTTTTCTTTTTAGAAAACTAACTCCCGATAATTCAATAGCTAACATTCATTAGTGATAAAATGATTTTTAACGAATTTTTCAAGAAATAGAAAGTGTATATCTTGGAGGTGGTAAAATTGCAAAATCCTAAGTTTGTACTAAAACCCAAATTCTACTTTCTTATTCTTATGGATTTTGATTTTTTAGATATTTTTATTGAATCCAAATAGGGGGTACTTTCTTATTTACATTTATGTATTAAAGTAAATGGAAGGTAAAATATAAATTAAACAAAATGAGGACAAGAAATGTAAATATGTGGTGATGTTTTGTATCAATCAAGTGTGCTTCTACATGTTATCAGTTGTTTTAATTTTTCATAATTGATAATCGACTATGTGGTTCTGTGCTGTCGACTATGCTTGAATGATCTGTCGACTATGTGTGGCTTTTGTCGACTATTTTTCACTCTGTCAACTATCATGTAAAGATGCACTAACTATGGATATGATGTCGGAAATAGACCGATTTTATATCACCCTTCAATTCGAATTAGCAAAAGCAATGTCTCCTTGCATAATATGGATTCCAAACATTCATGATCTGGATGTGAATGAGTCGAATTACTTATCCCTTGGTCTATTAGTGAACCATCTCTCTAGGGATTGTGAAAGATGTTCCACTAGAAATATTCTTGTTATTGCTTCGACTCATATTCCCCAAAAAGTGGATCCCGCTCTAATAGTTCCGAATAAATTAAATACATGCATTAAGATACGAAGGCTTCTTATTCCACAACAACGAAAGCACTTTTTCACTCTTTCATATACTAGGGGATTTCACTTAGAAAAGAAAATGTTCCATACTAATGGATTCGGGTCCATAACCATGGATTCCAATGCACGAGATTGACTATGACTTTTCTTCTGTCGACTATGTTTGTTCATGATTTTCAAAATTTTCTTTACAATTTTGTATCTGTTGACTATATGTATGTGTTTGTCGACTATGGGTAGTTTTTGTTAGACAATAGTCGATTATGCCTTTTTGTCTGTCGACTATGCCTTGTTTTATTTGAAAATATAGTTGACTATGTATTATATTCTGTCGACTATCTCTTTTGCAGAAAGCTTCCAACGGCTAGTTTTTCAAATCCCAACGATCACAAACAGCTACATTTCTCTTCAATCTTTTGGGAAGCCTATATATACAACTCAAGGAGGATCAAGAGACGGCTAATGGACGAGAATGAATTTAATTGAGCTTACATTTTATACTCGTTTCTATTTACATTCACTGTGCTTCTATCTTTTCTCTTCAAGGCTGTGATCTTAATCTGTATACATTCATTTAAGTCTTGTATCATTTTTGAGAGACATTGTAACTAAGAGACTCATCTCTTAGATTCTCTCTAATTCTATATTTCTTATATTTCCTAGCTTGTGTAACTAGAGGGCCCATTTGAGTGGGAGGTTGTAATTCTTAGTCTCGGACTAGAGGACCTACTTGGTTTAAGTAGGAGGTTTTAATGGATGGTTTGAAAAATCCTTAGTGAGGAACTAAGGTAGTGGATCAGGCTTGGGTTAAGCCGAACCACTATAAATCTTTGTGTTCTCTCTTGCTTATGTTATTTGATTTGTTTATCATTGCTAGCATTTCATTATCCTCACTTGCATTGAGTTTTTATTTTCAATCAAAAGAATTTCAAGATTTTCTATCAAGTTTTTTAAAATAGCCAATTCACTCCCCTTTTGGTGTGTGCCATAGCACCTCTCGATATAACAAGTATGTCTTTCATGCATTCTGTAAGCTGTTTCATGCCATCACTTAAATGTTTTATCATCTAACCTGAGTTATGCCCCTAGAACATTCAACGTTCTAGCCAGGGACTACTGCAAGGGCGAGGACGTGGCCAGTTAAGGGCCAATGGTGTTTAGTTTGATAGTCATTGTATCTTTCTGGAGGCTTTAGTATGTAATTCAGTTTATGTAAAAATAGTTGTAAGATAATGATGTTATCATTTGGTAGTTTGTAACACATATTTCGGTGTGAAAACACCTTGTATGAAACCCGTGGTAGGCCACGATATTTTAATGTTAATGTATTCGATGCGTTATACTATGTCTCATTTAGTTTAAAATTATTGATCTTGTTAGTTAAACGGGCAAGACTGGGGTTCTCGGGATTTTTATCTGCATGTGAAGATTGTTCTTGGAATCACCACGCGTGATGAACTTGGAAAAAAAGATTCTCGGGAATTCCCTTATAGTGACACGCCGTGCAAGGTGGGGTGTTACACTCAAGGTTGAGCAATACTGTGCCTGGCACGAGAATTCAGGATGGGTATGAATTTCGAGAGATCACGAATTAAGTTCAAGATGAGACTCTGGTACTCATACTCCTATTTTGTGTGAGGCTCCTATACTCTAAATCCTATTTTTTTCTCTCTTAAGTGAGACTTTTATTACATGAAATGTGTTTTGTAAGACTCCTGTATGCAAACTAATGTTGTTCTCTTGCGAGAAATTGTAATATCCCGAAATGTTAGAGACGATAATAATTATTAAATTTCGGTATTTTGGGTTCGTAATGAAAATTTGAGGATTTAAGGTAATCAAATAATAGTAAAAATAATACTACTAATAATAATAAATGTGTAAATAATGTTAACTTAATTTAAATTAATGAATTAATATATAAATACACATATATATTGCCAATAATAATAATAATAATAATAATAATAATAATAATAATGATAATGATAATGATAATGATAAGTTAAATCAAATTGAATTAAATTTAATTAATTAATATGTTTATAAGTGAGTGGCTGTGCGCGTGTGCTTGGAGACTAAGTCATCCACAGTGACCATTTCTTTTAAATTGAAACAGAGGTGAGAGAGAGGAAGAGTTTGGGAAGAATATAATATATATATATATATATGTGTATGTGTATGTGTATGCATGTGCGTGGCCTTCTGTTGGCCATTTATTTTTGTGGCTTAAAAGCCACTTGGATTGAGTATAAAAGGGGCAATTTTGGCCTTTTTTGAGCCAGCGAGCGAAGGAGAGAAATGGGAGAAAGATGGGAGAGGCGCACAATAGCGAGGACACGAGGAAATTTGAAGATTTTTTAAATTAATTCGCGATTAAAGTGTTCGAGTGAGTGAGTAAAATTAGTATAAATATCATATGTCTAAATTATAAATTTTATACGGTTAGATTATACAGTTTACGCGGTTAGAACTAATTAATTTAAGTCACGATTGTATTAATTGTTAGGAAATGTTTTACTTCACATAGGGAGCGTAAAAAGGGCAAGAATCAGTCAAATAAAGGCAAACTCCTAACCCTCTCCTCACGTTATTTATTTCTTGTGAAAGTTTTCGAGGTTTCTTGTACTCTAAACCCTCCATCACCTTGACTCAGTTCCACGCTTTAATAATAATACTCTGTGTGGCAACCACCCTATGATTTATATGTTATTAATGAGGTTATTGTTGATGAAATAAGTTTAGCAAAGATATCTTGGCGTCTTTCATTTTAACCGTTACGGAGCTTCGTATCGCTCCATTTTCCCTTGGGAATGATGCCGAACCCATTGGGGCTAGGTTCTTAGAAAATGATATGATATTATGGAAATATGTTAAAAGTCTATTATGTATGTTGAGATGGTTTTCTGTGAATGAGAAGGAATGAGAATTGTATCATGATGTTATGTGGTTATGTACATGAACAATTATGGAGAAATGTTGTGTAATGTTAAGTTTAGAAGATATAAAGCTAATAGTGTCAGTAAGTGTGTCTAAGGGTATGGGGTACAAAGCCACTGACTGTCAACCATAGGTCGTGGTAGTTGATGGCTGGATGTATGGGTGCCAGTCATCGGTTGTTACGATAAGCGCTAGACGGCCAGAAGAGCTGGTACTCCAGATTCCCACATTGGTTTGTGCATATCATGATGTGTGTGCTACAGGGGGCTGGGTTGTATTCACGTGGATCATGCTTTGTGTGTGATGGGATGCATGAGCATTTGCATGACCCGGTTAGTCTAAGAGCCAACTTGGGTACCCTAGGTGAGCATATGCATTTAGAGCATGCTGCATGTGTGTATTCCTATGTGGGCGTAGCAAGGCCTGATGCTTGGTTTATGGGGACCTTGTCATCACGTTTATGCTACAGAATCCATTGTATTTCTTATGTGTTGCATTGCATGGTTCTATTGTTACCGTTATTCTGGGCGGGAGTACCGTGCCAGGTGTTGGGAGTACCGACTCGGTGAGCTTCGACTTAGCTTAGATATTAGCTCGGGGTTGGCCCGAGGAAAGACCAAAATCGCAGAAGTATATGATTGTGTGATGTATGACAGGAAGAACATATGAGGGTATAATGGGTATCAGGAAGAGCATGTAACGAGTATCAGGAAAAGCCAAATGTTGAATGTCAGGAAAAGCCGACCATGTCAGGAAAAGGCGGGTCTTTATGGATAAGGAAATGGTAGCCTATGTTAGGCTACAACAGGTTGGTATGCGGGACCTGGGTGCCAATGTGTGACTTATGTGGGCCCCTGGTTCCTTATGTGCAGTTGACTTTATGTTATGCATGTAGAAGCAAGGTACGTATGGATCATGACATGGTGTGGTTGCATTGGCATGAATTGCATGGAGTGTCATGGGAAGAGTCATATCTTAAACCTATAGCCTTCCTTTCATGAGCTTGCTGAGTCTCGCGACTCATGTTTGCTTTACATCATTCCAGGTCAGCATATCCTGAGATCGCAGGTACGCTCGTCAAAGTTGAGTCATGATAGCAAGTGTAGAGCTCTCCTGATCCTAGATCCTGGGTATCATGTGTCTGGATCAGGGTAACATTTTATGTTTGTGAGATGGAGGTATGTTATGTAGGCCCATGTGGGCCCAAGTTGTGAATAGTTATGTAAAGATGATTATGAGATGCTATGGGATTTAAAAGATATGTTTTTAACAAGGGCGGTGTCTAAGTTTTTAGTTTGTGTCATTGTTCGGTATCACTCAATAATGACCCTCTCATGGATCCTCTATGCGCGGTAGGGGCTCCGGGAGGCGAGCTGTTACAGAAATCATGTAGCATATTTGAAATGTGTTTTCTTGAAAAATATATGCCGTTGGTTTTCAAACTGCTGCATTCATAAAATTTGTGTGGCCATACTATTGTACCTATCTGTTGTTTTTCGAAGGCAAAAGTCTGGATATCCCTTGAAAGGTGCTATGCATGCGCTATGAGAAAGCTCTCGTAAGGAAGACTGTGATTCTAAAGGACAACGGATGTGGTGTTTGCATGAGTTCTATGAGGTAGGGCCCAGGTGACATGATCTAGGACCTCCCGAGAGGCGCTATGAACACACCATTAAGAAAGCTCTCATTGGAGGAGACTGACATGTTCATGAGGCACTTCGAAATAGTCCTCGTTGTTTTCTCATATATTTTATACTTGTTCATGCACGTATATAAACTGTTTTAGAATTCTCACTAGAAGGTTCATCTTCTAATTGGACTATGTACCTGAAATATTCAAACGTTACAGGTTCGACAAATGGCTCTAAGGGAAAAGAGATAGTTAAAGAATATACATATTTCGCTGAATGTAGCATGTCTTTAATTAATTATGTTTTAGCATGTTGATGACTAGAACCTATGTGAACCTTAATATGTTTTCGATCATGTTTGAGACGTTTAGTTAATGCTTACTAGAGATGATGTCCATGTAATACGTTTTGTAGACGTCTTGAACGGTTTCTTATATGATAAATAAAGCGTTATGGTTATGTACCATATCAGGTTCGATCTAGCTTCCGCATTTGTAATAATATCACCTGTCTTAGTGATATGATTATTGGGTTTGATAGGCTAAGAAGGTGAAATTGGGATTTTCAAGAATTGTATGTATATCAGCGGTTGTGGTGTGAGAAAAATAAAAGAAAAATTCTTGAAATCCTAAGTTATAACAAGTCAGAAAAATTTGGGGTTTTACAATTAGTATCAGAGCGAACCTAAGGAAAGGTTTGCATGTGGGACAAGCTTTCTAGGTGATTAGAAAATTGTGTGGCTAGATGAGCAAGGCTATTGTACATTTTGGGAATTAGGTCAGGATTTTGAGGAGCCTAGCGAGTTCTGGGATTTGAAAAATACTAAGTGTATGCAAGAAAGACACGTCTCAGAGTTGACTCCCAACAAGCTAAAGGGAGACCCTAGCTTTATAGCCACCCATGCGAGAACCTTGGCCATGATAAAATGAGAGAGGTGTGAATGCTACCCAAAAGTCCTGTAGGCAAGGTAGGTAACCCCAGGTTCGTCGATAGAAATGAGTGTGTGTGAAGGCCACCCTGTATATGTGTGTGTGAATGCTAACCCTGAACGGGGGTAAGGGAGGTGTGAATGTTGCCCAAAAGTCCGGTCAGCCTGAAGTAGTTGAGGGAGAAGGTTCTTGGACTGTCTAAATTGAGGTAAGGGTAGTGCCTTGGATTTTGGAATCTAGGTAAGGTTACCTTGAGGAAACGAATCATAGGAACGAGTCATGTCAGTTTGGTATCAACTTAGTTGATAATGTGGCCAAGGTGAAGTCTTGAGCCTTGTTGAGGTTTCGAGTTGAAAATTTTGATTGTTCATGTTTTGGGACATGATGATTTCATCTATAAAGTCATTGAGATGATAGTATATATGTGTAAGGAAGACACGCGATGATCAAAAGTTTGGGTATGATCTGTAAAATGGGACATGTGGATAGATTATGCCTTAAGCAACCGCCTAGGACCCAAATCATTATCAAGATAGCCAAAAGGTGGACTTTTGGGAGATTTATGTAATATGGTTTGAGGTATATAACTCAGGCTATAGTGAAATTTCACTAGTAATTTGGGAGTAGAAACCAAACCTATGGGATGTCTGATGGTGATTTCGACACCTATCGGTAAAAGTATGAAGTCCTCAAAAATGGTAAGAGGATGCGAAGTTAGTCAGAGTAATGTTCGGTTTCAAGCTGATTTAATTTTGCTAGAAGTATATGACTTTGACATAATCTTAGGAATGGACTTCATGTCCAAGTATGATGCTAATATAGATTGTCAAAGAAAAATAATGAACATAAGGAAACCCGAAAGAGGGTGGATCAAATTTCGGGGGCAAGGTGACCCTAAGGTTGGAAAAATGATTTCGACAATGAAGACAGAGAAGTTGTTGAGCCGAGGGGCTTTGATGAGTGCATAATTTTATATATTTATTTTCCTTACATATAGTCTTCTGGGTGAGCTTTATGCCTTATTGTGTTGATTTATACTTATTTTTATGGTTAAGGCAATTGTGGATAGGTTAAAATAAATTGAGCTTTTACTTAGAAAATTTTAGTTTTTTAATATTTTGACCTTTTGGGTTTTTCGCAGATTTTTTACCATGTTAAAGTTCAAGACCATGAATGAGGTCTTTAGAGATTTTGTAAAGGACTTATTGAGCTTTTTATAATGGTATTGTTTGTCCAAATCTGAGTTCGTTTGGGCCTCCAAACATTGCTTCAACATTAGGGCTGAAAAGCTGGGCCAAATCCTAATCGGGTTAGAATTCTGCACGAACAATAAATATTTAAAAGGACATAACTTGAGCTTATGATATCCAAATCGGGTGATTCAAAATCCTAAATTAATCTACACATTCTGAACTACAATTCTTAAAGGGGCCGAAGCCCAAAAAGCTTGTTCTCAGACCCAAAACGGGCTCATAAGTTATAGGAGTCTAGGAAGCCGTAATTCTTTGGCTGATTTGGATTCTTTGTTGGGGGCTATTTAAGGTCTTGATCCAAGCTTGAAGGGGGAGAGGTCTAGGAAGAAAAAGAGGTAGAGAAGCACATCCAAGAGAAGGAAGAAGCATCATTTTCATATTTTCTCTTCTTTTTGTGTTCTTTCTCTCATTATGTGTGGCTAAACTTTGGTGTTTCAATTAAATGATATTTTGAAGCCATGGTGAAGAACACTGTGAGATCTATTTGAGATTATTTGCAATATAATTTTCTCTTGAATATTCATGTATCTTCTGATTTTAATGTTTATGATTGTGTGTTTTAATTGCTTAGACGACCACTATTCAATTCTTAATGCATGATCAATTGCTACCTTGAATACCAAATTCGTAATTATTTGGTCTTTCTTGCATAAGTAGCAACTAGGGTTGATGATTATGGACAAGTTTTTGTTCAATTCCTAGGGAGTATATATGTTGAATTAAATAAACCAAGCTTGTGTGTTTATTGTTTAGATTCAATCTTGTTTCCACAAAATTTAATGTTGCCTTTGGATTAAATTCTAGGGAGCTTGTTCTAGGGTTGTTTGAAGGTAAAGGTTGATTGAAGAGCTTGTTTTAATTAATTAGGAAATAAGAAATAAGGGAAACATTGAATGAGCAGAACTTGCTGTTCTTTCTATAACCAATTATTCAAGGAAATTAGTGACTTTGGCATCGATGATCAGTGTCATAACCATTGGTGGATAAATCCCTTCTACAGAAAGCGTTTCTATTAATTATTTAAATCTTCTTACATTCTGATTTGTCTTATTAATTTAGAGTAATATTTTATTTTTAGTTGTTTAAATCCATATTTTAAACCCCCCCCCCAATCGTTTCTTCTATTTATTTTAATTTTTCAAAGAAATAGATCTAACCAATCCCTGTGGATACGAGCTTGCTCATCATTATCACAATTTACATTTTTAAGAGTGATGTGCCTAAAATGCAATGGTAAG
Source organism: Diospyros lotus (assembly GCF_014633365.1). Lineage (NCBI taxonomy): Eukaryota > Viridiplantae > Streptophyta > Magnoliopsida > Ericales > Ebenaceae > Diospyros > Diospyros lotus. Next base: position 15,338,589 of record NC_068340.1, read on the forward strand.
TGCACCGGTCGATCAAGTAATAAAGTGAATGAGTAAAGTATTGTTCCCACGGGGACTACCGAAACAAATACCGAAACGGAGCAATCCTATTCTTTATCCAGAAAAATCGAATTAGAGATAATATTAACTAAAGATAAAATAAAGCAAGAAGAATATGACGTATTGGAAATAGCAAAATAAAGAACAATCGAACAGGTTAAAACAGAGAGATAGGATAGCTAAGGTATTCGATTCACCTATGAGAATGTTGTAATCCTTACCAAATAAGTTAATTAGATGGATTTTACTTACATGTAACGGCGAAATTTCATAACTTATTTATTATTCTTTAGTCCAGGTATGTCCAGGTATAACAAAACTATTGCTAATCACTAATTCTACACTTGGTCCATGTAAAATCAATTAATTAATGACGCATTAAGTTTTGTGAAATTCACTAACTCAAATTACTAATTCAAGCAAATTCAAGTTACCACAAAGATGAATATTCATTACTTGGTCCGTTTCAATATCCAATCCAAGTTATGTGATATGCAAAGCTTAACATATAATTACTTGGTCTGTATCATCTATGTTCATAAAATCATTTAACAGGTGATCAGGCTGTTAAAATAAGAATAACCATATCACATAATCACATGAAATAAACATCAATCAAATTAACCGAAAATAATATCAATCACAACATTGTCTCGTGGCTATCTCGTTACCTTAGCTAACAATAAATTTAGCCAACCATGATAACAAAAATCATCATAATTAAACTCTAGAAAAATATAATTAAAATCAAAGAAGTAATTCGAGAACAAAAGAAATTAATTCAGAATTAAAATCTCCAATCTCCTTCATTGTTTAATTGATCGCGACTTCCTGGTGTGCGCTGCAAAGCCTCCTCACAATTTTTCCTTTCAATCCGTGCCTTGCGCCTTCTAGTTTCGCCACACCGAGTCGCTGCCACTGCCCTCAACTATTTCAAATCCTCTGCTATGCGCCTCGCAGCAACTCTCCTCTTCACCAAATCCTCTTGTCCGCTGCTTCCTTTCATCACATTATAATATATATATATATATATATATAAATACATGTGCAACTCCACCCTAACCCACACATTCACGCCACTTTCATTTATCGATTAATATAATATATATATATATATATATCACACATAGCCCACACAAACACGTTACTTTATATAATATATATATAAATAGTATAATATATTATATATATAAAAAATATAATATTTAATAAACTCTTAATTATATTATAATACTAATTATTTATAATATTTATATTTATTTATATTATAATATTAATTTATAGTATTATTTTAAAATTAACTTTATAATTTTTTTCTTTATTTTTATTTTTATTATTTTCTTTTCTTTTAAACCAAACACCAAACAGTATTCTGGTAAAATAATAAGGAATACTAAAAATTAAATATATACAAAGAAAACTCAAAATACTAGACAATTTTAGATCAAACACATATAAAATACTAGAAATACTATTCAATTATGACTAATAAATGTGTGAATAAATTCCCACATCAAAGAGCAAGAATTTATTATTTGTTGGATTTGACACCCATTAGGCTCATAGACACATAGCTTACGCTCAGCTGGAAAAGAAAGAGGTATCGAAGCTCAATGAGGTATGAGTGGTAAAGAAATATGAGGATGTGTTTTCAGAAGAATTACCAAGACTACCTCCACCTCAAGAGATTGAGTTCTCAATTGAGCTAGTGCTAGAAACCTAACCGATAACAATCCTATCATACCAAATGGCTCGAACGGAGATGAAAGAATTGAAAAGTCAGCCTGCAAGAGCTGACTGATAAGGGGTTCATTAGGCCAAGCATGTCGCCATGGGGCGCGTCAGTGCTATTTGTAAAGAATAAGGACGGGAGTCTAAGAATGTGCATTGACTACCGTCAGCTAAATAAGGCTACTGTAAAGAATAAGTATTCGCTCCCGATGATAGATGAGCTGTTCGATCAGCTGTAAAGAGCGAAGGTATTCTCATAGATTGATTTGAAATTCGAATATTATCATATGAGAATTATGCAAAATGATGTTCCAAAAATGATATTTCAATCGAGGTATGACCATTTTGAGTATTTGGTGTAACACCCCACTTTTCCAAATACGCAATAACTTGAAATATAATTAAGACATCACCTACGAGAGTTATGGAAACCCTTACCACGGAAGCATTGGATTGAACCTGCAAGCTTAATCAAAGCTAAATAAAGTGGATTTCCACTAGATTTCATTTTCAAATACAAGAAATGCATACAACTTTCAATACTCCACAACACATTACAGCAGATACAATTGTAGGACACCCACACACACACTCTTTACAACCTTGAGTGTCCTAGCTGCTATTACAATATATCACTTGGTTTTAAGGGTACATAATGAAATAAAAGCCAAAGCTGGCTGCGAAACCCAAAGCTAGCCAAGTACCACTTTTTTGCCCTTGCTCGAACCAGAACCTGGAACCCCTGGCACTTCTATTAAATCTGGGACGTTGAATGTCCCAGGGGTATGAAACACCCAAGTTAGATAATAACATCTAAGTGAGTGACTCAGAAAAGGAAAGTACATGCGTGCAAATGCAATAATGCCATTATGAAATCCACCCCTGTGATAGCAATGCCAGGGTCGTTGCAATCACCCCCGCAGTCATCATAGTCACCCCTTGGCTCACCGCAAGAGCACGGGTTCTTCCATGATGGCTCAACAACTAGCCACAGTCACCAACACAAACATGATATATGACAAAGCAGAAGGAATATGCATAGCCAAGGGAAAATATGACATGCAAGCCACAAAGGCATGATATGCAAGCAACATCCACACACAAGTGAATCAAAAAATGCTCAAAGTGTCACAATCATGCATGAATCACTCACCTTGACCGCTTCCCCTTCGATAGCACGGTTTTACAGCCCGGTTTTAAGCACTAGGGGCTGTTTCTGCAGAAATCACACATTTAAGTGAATCAACCCTTAAATATTTTTATATAGGGTTGTAGGTAATTAAAATAGAAGAACAACGGTGAAAATTTCAGGCCAATCAGAGGCCGGATGAGCCCTCACCTGCCCTCGGAAGGTGGCCACGCGCTACCCCCTTTTTTATTTTGCAACCCAAAATTAAAACAGTTATATCTTGCTCATTTTAACTCCGATTCACTCTCCGTTTGAACCTACAAACTCCTATTTTCGTGCTCTACAATCCTAAAGAAAGAGAATTAGCTTATCTCTTCAAATTCCCTTCTGTTTTGGTAGTTTTCCAGCCAGGTCTCTCTTTCCTTTCTTCTTTGCTTTTTCTTTGCTCTTTCCTTGCACTTTCTTTATTTCCTCTTTCCTTAGCTTCTCATGGCCTTAATTCCTTCCCTTTATATAGCCTTTAAATGCCCAAATCCTCAAGATTTCACTTGGCCCCCAAGTTGCTCATTTTCTACCCAAGTAATCATCACACTTTGAAATTTCTCCATTCTTCTTAAGCAGCTTCCACTTCCTCCAATCCTAGGCTTCCAACTACACTTCCAAGATAAGATTTATCATCTTCTTCCTTTGCAAGCTAATTTATAGTCAATCCTAATCTTCCAACTTTAGACTTTTAGGATAAAATTAATCATTGCAATCTTTGATTTTGATTTCATCTTCTCCTTCAAGCCTTTACTTCCTTCCAATCAAATCTCTCCTTCACGTGGCTTTCATGATAAGAACACTCAAAGACCCTTATCTTTTCTCTTCCAAGCCACTCATAGCCTTCCAACTCATGCCACTTAAGACTTTTGGGGTAAGAATCAATCATTACTTCCTTTGAATATTTTTATCTTCCTATTCAAGCTTCTCCTTTCTTCCAATCTTAAACTTCCAAATACTCCCTCACGTGGCTTTAGGATAAGCTCTATCATTCTCTTCTTTTGCAAGCCAATGTAAACCTTCCAAGTTTCATTACTTTTGACTTTAAGGGTGAAAGTAATTATTATCATCATAAGCTTTAGGACTTTTAGGGATAATCCTCCAATCCCATCTTTCCAACTCAAGACTTCTTGCATAAACATTTATCATTGCAAATATTCCTATTGTTAGAGACAAGTTATCCTTTCTTACCAATTATGACATTTGCATTTAGGTCCTAAACCATTTTCCATTTACACTTAAATTCAAAACTTCCATTTAAAACACTTTATTGCATCATCCAACCTTTATATTAAATTTTGGGGTATTACATTTCGTAATTCCGTTTAGATTAACAAACGCTCCAGCAACGTTTATGGAACTCCTGAATAGGGTGTTCTGACCCTACTTGGATCAGTTTGTGATCATGTTTATAGATGATATATTGGTGTATTCTTCAAATAAGAGTGAGCATGAGGAGCACTTGAGAATAGTGCTGGGAATTCTCAAGAAACATCAATTATATGCCAAGTTCTCGAAGTGTGAGTTTTGGCTATCCCAAATTGCATTTCTTGGACATGTGATATCGGCCGAAGGGATCTTAGTGGATCCGGCCAAGGTTGAGGCTATTCGGGGATGGAAGCAGTCGACGTGCGTGATCGAGGTATGAAGCTTTTTGGGATTGGCAGGATACTATCGAAGATTTGTGGATGGGTTTTCAAAGATAGCTGCACCTATGACGAAACTCATATGGAAAGAGGTCAGGTTCGAATGGATTGCCAAGTGCGAGGAAAGCTTCTAGGAAATTAAGGGCAGACTGACCTCAGCACCTGTTCTGGCAATGCCTAGCGGGCCCGGTGGGTATGTTGTATACATCGATGCCTCGAAGGTTGGCTTGAGCTATGTGTTGATGCAGCATGGTTGGGTGATCGCGTATGGATCATGCCAGTTGAAGAAGCACGAAGTAAACTACCCAATGCATGACTTGGAGCAGGAAACGGTGGTATATGCTCTTAAGCTATGGAGGCACTTCCTATATGGAGAGATGTTTGAAGAATTCATAGACCACAAGAGTTTGAGGTATGTGTTCTCTAGAAGAAGCTGAACATAAGGCAACAACAGTGGATAAAACTCCTAAACGATTACGACTGCACCATTTTGTATCACCTGGGGCATGCTAATGTGGTGGTTGACGCTTTGAGTAGGAGTGTGCCTACTGTTATGGCTCTGATGATGGCCCGTGAGTGGCAATTGTTAGAGGCTTTTAGCCTGATGTTGGTGAGTGTAGTGCCGAATGGATCGTCCATCCTAGTAGTTGGCCTAACAGTTTGGCTAGACCTGGAGGATGGCATACGGGAGGCGTGTGGATGTGATAAACATATACAGTTGTGGGTAAATGAGTATGGCTAGCCCAAGAGTTCGGATTTTGAGATGCGGAATGGCATTCTCAGGTTTCAGGGTTATGTGCCGAACCTTCGGGAATTGAGGTAAAAGATTCTGGATGAGGCCCACAAAGCTAAGTATACTATGCACCCAGGAGTCATGAAGACGTATTGAGATCTTCAGGAAATCTATTGGTGGCCAGGGATGAAGGCCAACGTGGCTAGGAGGGTGGCACATGTGATATATGCCAATGGGTAAAAATTGAGCACCAGAAACTCGCAGGGTTGATGCGACCTTTGAAAAATCCCGAGTGAAAATGAGAGCATATCACGATGGATTTTGTGATAGGATTTTCAAAGAGCCAGAGGGGCTATGATGCCATTTGGAAGGTGGTAGATAGGTTGACAAAATCAACACATTTCCTACCTATGAGGATGGACCAACCGATGCGAAGAGCAGTACATAAAGGAAATAGTACGACTCCATGGTGCATTGGTAAGCATAGTCTCAGATTGATACCAGATGTCCACCTCATGATTTTGGAAAAGTTTGCAAGAGTGTATGGGGACACAGCTGAAATTGAGTACGGCTTATCACTCACAGAATGACGGGCAATTAGAGAAGATTATTCAAACAATTGAAGATATATTGAGATCCAGTGCCCTTGACTTTGGAGGAAATTGGGAGGAGCATCATCTGCTATTGGTGGAATTTGCATATAATAATAGTTACCACAGCAGCATCGGGATGACTCCTTATGAGGCTCTGTACAGAAGAAAGTGTCGGTCACCCATCTATTGAACCGAAGTAGGGGAACGACAAATGTTAGTACCCGAACTTGTGCAGTAGACTACGAATAAGATTCGAATAATCCAAGAGAGGATCCAAGCTGCACAAAGCCGATAAAAATCATATGTTGATCAAAGAAAAAGAGATCTAGAATTCAGGGTAAGAGATTTGATGTATCTCAAAGTGTCACCCCATCATTTGGTGACACGTGGAAACGGTAAAGGAAAGATAAAGCCAAGATATATAGGGCCATATCTGATTGTGAGGAGAGAGTCGGACCTTTGGCCTATCGATTGGAGCTTCTGCCTAGCCTGTCTAGGATTTATAATGTGTTCCATGTCTCCCAATTTCGAAGGCATGTGCTAGATCCAACCCTCAGGTTCAGGTGGAGACAATTGAGCTAAGAAAAGATTTGACATACCCGAAGTTGCCTGGAGCAATTTTGGATCGCCAAACTCAAGTCTTGAGAAATAAAGAAATCTCGTTAGTAAAGGTTCAGTGGGGAAAGCACTCGGATGATGAGGCAACGTTGGAACTCAAGGAAACAATAAGCAAGAAATATCCTTATTTGTTTGAGGAAATGGAAATGGGATAGGAAATTTTTGTATTTTCTTCCAGAAATTGTATTCAGGAGTGCAACATTTATTTGACATTCAATGAATACGAGTATATGTCAAATTTCGAGGACGAAATTTTTGTAAGGGGGGAAGAATGTAATGCCTCATGTTTTCATGAGGTTGCCACATAATTTAAGTGAATGTGAAATACTGAAAAATTGACTTGATAGTAAAATAAGTTATCGAATCAGCAATAGGGAATGCCTCGAAACTTAGATGTCTAAAGAAAAGGCTATGACATTGATGAGCGTCATAAGATGAGATTTATGAAGCTGAAAGCAATCGGAACAGGGGTAGTTCCCGATACAACTAAATTATAGCCTAAAAGACCGAATGATGGTAAAGGACTTCCAGGAAATCCACAGAACCCTGAGAAAACTCTAATTTTGTGAATATAACAACCCTTAAGTAGTTTTGAGATGAAACAAAGGGTTTACGATCGAAACATGCATTTCGGGCCTAAGTATGATTTTCAATTCTAGTTGAAAATGAGGTAAAAATGATATTTTTCCAAATTTGTTGGGCCAATTCAAAAGTATTGGACTTAGTGGTTCACGTGGTAAAATATCAAAGTCTAAGGACTTGAAATGAGGCTTAAAATGTAAAAGAAATTTGTAAGGGGCAAAAGTGTAATTTCTGAATGTACCACATAGCATGGCCGACCTGACCGCCACATGTGGAGCCCAAATCTAGCGATGGGACAGTTGGATCTCTCTAGGGTATGGCCATCACTGGCCTAGGAAGCGTGTGGGCGAAGCTATGGCTAGTAATTGGCCAAGGGATGGCTAGATTTCGCCTATAAATAGGCGTGGGTTTCAGCCAAAAATGCAGCATCAAATCTCTCGAGTTGGGAGTGTTTTGGGGAGATTAGTTAGAGGGTTTTTGTTCATCGTAACTTGGAGAGCATTTATGGAGAATTTGGAGAGGTTTTGTGTGGTTTTGAATGTGTTTCGAAGCTTGGCTAGAAATTGCAATGGTCGCCAGAGCGGAGACTTTGGTCGTTCGATGGAGGGTGTTCTGGTGGTTGTTTTGGGCATCCAAGAGTGCCAACAGGATGGACTTGATGAAGGCTTCAAGGTGGTGCAAAAGTTTGGTGATAAAAGCAGTCATCGGCGACTGGAAAAAGGTTGAAGACGACCGGTGCGTGCAATACACGCATGGGTCTTCACGCAGGGCGCATGGCTAACGCATGAAGGCACGTGAAGATGAGGTAGTTTTTGGAATTTTTTTTAATATTTTTAGAAAAATATTTTATGAATTATGGTGGAGAAAAATTTGGGAAAAACCTTGAGAAAGTATTTATTTTAGAATTTTATAGGAGAAAATAAGAATTTTTTTTTGGAAAATTAGGAAAAAAAAAGATATTGATATTTTTTTTGAATAAATATGATGGCTAGGGATCGTTGAGACTCAAGGTTGAGCAATAGTACGCCTGGCACAAGAATAGAGGTTGGGTGCGAATTTCAAGGAATCTTGAATTAAGTTCAATATGAGACTCTGGTACTCATACTCCTATTTTGTGTGAGACTCCTATACTCCAAATCCTATTTTTTTTTCTCTTAAGTGAGACTTATATGGCATGAAATATGTTTTGTAAGACTGTTGTATGCAAAATCCTATTGTTCTCTTGCGTGAAATTATGTGGCATATTTGAAATGTGTTTTCTTGAAAAATATACGTCGTTAGTTTCCAAGTTATTACATTCATAAAATCCGTGTGGCCATACTATTGTACCTATATGTTGTTGTCAAAAGACAAAAGTCTAGATATCCCCAAAGAGGCGCTATGCATGCATCGTGAGAATGCTCTCGTGAGGAAGACCGTGAGTCTAAGGGACAACGGATGTGGTGTTTGCACGAGTTTTATGAGATAGGGCCAAGGTGACATGGTCAGGGACCTCCCGAGAGGCATTATGCACGCGCCATTGAGAAATGTCTTGTTGGAGGAGGTTGACATGTTCACGAGGCACTTCGTAATAGTTCTCGTTGTTTCCTCATACATTTTATACATGTTCATGCATGTATATAAACTGTTTTGGTGTTCTCACTAGAAGGTTCATCTTCTATTTGGACTGTGTCCCTGAAATGTCCAAACGTTCTAGATTCGACAAACGACTCTAAGAGAAAGGAGATAGTTGAAGAATAAATTTATTTGGCTGAATGTAGCAAAGCTTTAAATAAGCCTATAAATATAGCCCAAGGGAACTCTAGGGAAAAAAAATGAATGAAAATAAAGTGTCAAGAGCTTACCATTGTATTCATTCTTCTCATTAGTGCTTAAGCTTTCATTTTCTCTCTCAAAAGGCTACATATATCAATTGTATTATCTTGTTTTATCCTTTATGTGTATTTTGTTTAAGAGATATTGTAACTGAGAATGTTAACTCTCAGATCTTCTTGATTGTATTCCTTCTTGTAATTTCTAGCTTGTGTGCTAGAGAGTCTATTGGGTCTGGTAGAAAATTTGTATTTCTAGTGGTTTATCCTAGATGACCTACTTGGTTAAGTAAGAGGTTTTAGTGAATTTGGGAATCCTTAGTGGGGAGATAAGGTAGTGGAATAGGCTAAGTTTAGCCGAACCATTATAAATTTCTTGTGCCATTTATTGTTATTAATTTATATTTTTCAAGCACTGCATTGGACATTCTATATTTTTTGTTTTAACTCACTAAAACCTCATTTCAAGTAAAGATTTTCAAATTTTAAATAATTTTTAAAACATCCAATTCACCTCTTTTTTTTGTGTGTGCTGCCATACTTTGTGCAGACCCAATAGGAGAAGCGTCATGTCCTTATGGGAAAAAGCACACCCTCGCACAAGGATATCACGTGTCCCTATCATCAACCGATCGGGTTTAAATACATACCCATCGGCCCTTCCATTTTAGGGGCTAGCTGCGCTTAACCTTGTGCATTTATTTCAAACAAACACATACAAAATAAACAAAGAAGAAATAAGTATTCAAGCACAAGGCATTTATACTCGCCAGTGTACGAGTGTGCGCTGTAGCACAATTTAATTTTCTGGGTAAGTCCAGGTTGATTCACAGAGAGATCAAAATGGAAATGAAATGCGGCGAAAGATTTTTATGCGCTGAACGGGTTTGTCAGACCAGTCCAGCTGAACGATTTGTTTTTTCAAGATTAATAGGATGGTGTTTGTGTATGGAAGGCAATCTTGGGACAAAGCAATTTATGTGCCAGCCCACTGATTTACCAAAGAGATATCAAAATACTTAACATCGATGAATTAAAATTGAGGCTATGCAGTTAACTATATTCCAAAATGATGATAGCTCTAAGTAAAGCACTTTCCATACATGGCATGAGAAAGTTCGGATTAAGAAACTATCATAAATCAAAATACACTTAACATACCTTGAGATTCTTCCAATAATCACAACTCAAGATAATGATAATTCTAAGTTAAGCACTCTCCATACATAGCATGAGAGAGTCTAGATTAAGTAATTACCATAAATTGGATTGCAATTAATGAACAGAGATCAATAATTCAGATTAATCAAGTGAGTTTGGGTATGAAAACATTTCCAATTTAAGTAACCTCCATACATGGCATAGAGACTCTAATTTAGGATCATGCTTCAATCCAAACCCATAGATTCAATTTACACTCTGCTCAATTAAAATCAACCTACTGTTAATTCATTAGGAGTTCGGCTCTCTTGGGCAAGCAGTGCAAGAAATTAAAGTGCAAGAAATTAAAGTTGCAGAATGTAAATATGTGAGCAAAAATGTAAATGCAAATAACTAAAATGAAATAGAATAGTGTATTGGAAGAAAAAAATGAAAAGAACAAAATATTGCGTTGAACAAAAACAAAAAGAACAAATCAAAGAAAAACAAGAAGAATAGTGCTAGTCGCCCCCTTATTCTTGCAGAAATGGCGGATGGGGGTCTTCTCTTTTCTTAAAGTCGATGATGGATATATATATATATGTATATATTCGTCTTTTGCAGATGATCGTCGTCAAAGAAGAAATTACGTCGCATGCCACCACGTTCATTTGTGCGTGCTCTAACAAAATATCGTGTGCTGTTTTGAAATGGCTTTATGAGGCACGCGAATGCGTGATCTGCTTGGAATAAGCTCTCGTGTATAACGTCACACCCTAGCTGAAATGCCCCTTAAATTTCAATTAAATTACAAAGTTGGGACCGCGTGTGAAAGCTGCTGTGCATTGCTGATTCCACGAGCCGGGCTGCTTTTTGGGCTTGATTAAATTGTTGAATTCGGCCTCCAATCCCACTGATTCATGCTGCAAGCAATTGAGGATATTATTAATATATTATATATATTATGCATCACGCATGCTACTTCCAATTCAAGTAAACATATGTTATATATTATATTATATTTATTTTATTATTATTTTTTATATATATTTATATTAATTTTTTAAACCTACATATAACCACAAATTACATATAAATATTCAATTAAAACCAATTTTAAGATTAAACTAGGGGTATAAATATAATAAAATTTTAACATTTTTGAGCATCAATCAAGGGCTCTTCCCTTACTTTTGGAGGCTCCTTTAGACCTTTGAGTTTGTCACGCTCTGATCTCTAGAAGTATCCTTTATGAAGAACAAACAAATCAATGCTTGTCGACACATCATTTATTGCATCATTTGGTGCATTATTGCGCTATCACATATTATTTCTCGTTTCATAAGCATGACCTCGTCTGACTTAAGTATTGAAGGGCTTGCTCGGGAGAAACCTTCGCGTGCCTTTTGACTATCTTCGATCTTGTAGGATCTCCACTACCTACATCCACATTATAATTATTTCCAGAGATGATAAAACTTTCCCTAGTAAGGTATCATTGTCTCTACCTATCCTCTAGCACCACCTTAGCTCTCCCGGATAATGGACCAAGCCTTTCTCCTAGAATTTCCTCGCATTGGTGCCCCTGTGATGTAAGCTTCATTACTCACCAAGTTTTTTCAGCTACTTGCTAAGTTTCCTCATAACAAACAAATTTTAATTGTTGTATCTCGACGTAACACCAGGGTTTTGTTTAGACAGTTCAGTGTGTAATGCCTACTTCTGCAAGGAGGTTTATTCCAATGTGGAATGAGATTTTAATGCTCGGTTCAGCCCCTCCAACCTATATTTGCAGCAAGGTTTTGATGTTGTGATTCGAAGAAAACCAACCTATATCCACGTGGAGAGTTAGCAAAGTGGACAAAAACCCCATGTTTCATGTTATTATCATGGTTCAGAGGTCTTCGCAGGGTGCTAATGTCCTGAAATTTTGTTATATGATTTGGATTGCCTTACATCTGCAAATTTGGCATTTTGTTTATCGCAGTTCAGCAAAAAGCCAGCCTACATCTATGTAAGATTTTGGTAAAGTTTATTGTGAGCCAACCTACGTCTATTAAGAAGGATTTTGATTGGTGGTTTGGCATTGCGCCTACATCCATGAAATAAGATTGCTTAGGTGTCCTAGCTTACAAGATTTTGATTAGTGGTTAGGCATTGCGCCTATGTCCACGATATGGGATGTTTTCTTGGTCCAGTCTGCAAGGCATGGGAATTCGATGTAGTGATCTAGACACTGACCATGTTGTTGTTGCTACTGATGATGATATTGGCAATGGTGGCAAGAATTATGGTTTTAGTGACACGGTTCATCCACGAGCCTACATCTACAATGTAGAGTTTTGTTTTGGTGGTTTAATATTGCATTTATGTCTATAACTAGAGATTTTGTTTCAACAGTTTAACATTGCACTTACATCCATGGCTATAAATTTTGTTTTGGCGATTTAGCATTGTGCTTACTATTGGAATTGATATATGGTGGTGTAGGTAAAATTTAAATTTTTTGCATATCAGATATACGTAGTAGAATCATAATATACACCTACCGTACATAGCTTGGGTATTTAAGCAATATGATATTTCATCGAATGAAATACAATAAATAACATACCTATAGCCCTATGTCAGGTGGGCATAGAAACTATTTTTCCACTGAGACTGAATCCTCTTTAAGTTATGGAGGGCCTAGTCTATCCACACCTAGCAAGCTATTTGATGCCAAGTTGCAGTTCTCATCTTATGCTAGCCTGAGGATGTTGATTCACTCTCACCTGTCTATCTCTCCCAGACAATCCAAATCAACCTAATGTAACAGTTACAATATATTGTAAATAACAAAAGCATAAGGTTATAGAGGAAGCTGCCAAGAGAAAATCCTCTCTGTCACCATTCTTCCCATCTCTGCCTCAAAGTAGAAATTAGATTTCTCCAATTTTCACCATCCATGTCCAATTTGCTAACATATGTAAACCACTATCTGCAGCTCAAGCAACAAAAATGGTTAACTAGTTCATGCTAAGTAGTTGACCATTTTCCAACAAGTGGAAAATCGATCGACTGGCTTCCCTCAAACTGTCGACCTCCTGAAGGCAATCAATCGTTTGAGCTAAAACAGTCGACTCTTACTTGCTATTTCTGAAGAAACTGCTTACCAATTCATTAACTTTTAATGAACCATGTCATTAACACTTAATGACATATCAAAACCCATCATTAACTATTAATGATATCCAAGACATGATAAGTGCATAGTGCTGATATATCACTACCTAATAGCAATCAGATAACGTTAAAACCCTTTCTTACCTCGGCCAAATCACCTCGACCCGCTGCGAGAATATCTCCATATTCTTGTGGCATTCTAATAGTTCTTAGGAAGCGCCTAGCATCGGTCCAGAACAATATAGAAGGCAATGAAGTCAAACTTAAAGTGAACCTATTATAGTTGATGATTACCGTGTAATAAAATCATTCCATCACTCAACATCCCGAAAGAGCAACAATTATGGTATGATAAACTCACAAACTCAGTAATTATGTGTCTGATCTCATCAGTATGACTAGATAACACCTTTAGTAACAACTTTCTTAATTAATCATGCTATCTTGACCAGGCACTTTCCTTTCAAACTAACAGTAGACCATATAGAATGTTCACATTTTCTAAATGAGGGTGACAGATCCTATCTCTAAGCACCTACCTCCATGCACCAACAATACGAGACCACATAGATGAACGTCCCCACCTCATAATTGATGGTTCAACGCATTAGCAAATCCCGCACACTAATACAAAAGATAATTGTGTCAGTTCAAGTTAAAGGATCAGTTACACAATTCTAACTTGATGATAAGATCATTATCCACTATGCCATGTGATCAATTATTGGTGTTACATTCAGTGAGTTGTCCTCCAACAACCACTAATGAGGTTACTATAAACATCACATGTTATATGGTATGTGACTCATCATCCTTAACCATTAGTATCCCATACTAATCAAGGTAGTAAACTATGTGTCAATCCATAATCGATTAATCCCCATTCGACTAATCTAAGGACCATGAATATATAAGAAATCTCATTACCAGATAATCTTGTCACATATTCTTAACACCTTAAGAATAAGACTCTCAAACAGAAAATCCAGGGACTCATTCATACAACAAGCTGAAAAGTGATGAATAATGAAAAACCTGCCTTTTATATAAAGGTACATCATATGTATTTTAATACACATGCTAGATGTCACCCAAATCTAATATTAGGGCACATAACTAACACTTACATTTGTAGCTGGAAAAGAAAACCATATAGTAGTCCAGGGGGATCATCTTTACCTGGGGTGCTGGACACAAGCACGTAGGACTGCTCTGAAGAGGCCACATAAACGATGTGAGACTATAAGAGATGTTTTCAGGAAAGTGCATCTTCCGAGAGAAGGGTTGAACAATTCTTAGAGTGTTATGATGGTACCTTTTGTTAATGTGGTTCGACAAGACCTACATCTGCTGCTAGAGATTCAAAGATGTTTTTGTCAAGAGAGGATAATGCATTGGCCTTGAGGTAATGTCTTCGAGGCGCATACCCCCACTAAGAGAGATGGGTCCTCTTTTGAAGATGATGCTTTTCTTTGAAGAACAGCATGCTGGTGAAAGTGGGAACTGGTTGTGTCCAGGGGCGCTTTGATTCAGGTGACTAGCTTCCTAGACTTTATTGATGTCCTCCTTCTAGATGACTTGATGGTTCATGTAAAGGTTGAGAGGCAACTACTGAAAGTAAAGCAATATCGCTACAGGGTAAGCAACGTAGTTCAAATTTTTTGAACCTTACCTCGATCCCTACGATTGGATCAACGTCGAAATCAAATCATTCATATACCAAAATAAAATAAATCTAACCTTTAAATTTTTGAGTCGTTGGCGAATTCGAGCCTTTCAAACGTTCAGCCTCTAACTTATGATACAAGACACATATCTATTGGCAAAGAGAGCGGAATGAGAGTGCTAATTCTTTCTCTTTTTTACGGCTTGTGTATGAATAGAAAAGAACCTCCCGTTTCAAATCGATGAGAAAAAAAATGGGAAAGAGTGAATGGCAATTTTTTTAACTATTGAAAAACCACAAAACCATTCATTAATTTGGGCAACCCATAAAGGGGTATTTATAGAGGAACATGGCCTCCTAGGGTTTCCAAAACCCTAATGGATATGGGCCGACCCTTTTATCCTAGTCCAACTAGTAATTAATTAAGTGATCTAAATTCAATTATAAGTTTAAATAAAATATTTTGTCTAAATCTAATTTAGCCCAAACATAATATTTAATTTAATATTTGGCTCAAACACTTTATTTAGCCCAAATATTAATTTAAACCCAAATATATATTATTTCCTATTTGTCACTCCCACAAATAGAAAATTAATTACCATTTTTAGGAAACTCTTTCCTTTATGACGACCTTCGTCATATCAACGTCATTATGTTTATTTGTTCTTTTTTCGTGAGCACCTATAACACCACAATTTCTTGCCGAAGTGTCCCACTTAAGTATACGTTCGCTCTTCTAGTTTAAGCTAGGGACCATACCTTTTGCGTATGACTCATTAATCTTTTGAATATGTTGGCAATGTGTCGGTATTAACACAGAAGACAAGATTGACCTCTAACAAAGCGTCATGCCTACCCAATTATTCAGAAGGATTCATAATCCGCAAACAACCTTTCACGAGCATGGTTATTGTGTAATCGATTTTCTCGTCAATATATCTCATGTGATCTCAAGTCTGGCGATGTGTTGTTTGATTATGATCACACGAGTTTTTTTTTGTTCTCCGAATATCCTCACTAAATAGAAATTGAATCAATAACTCCTTATTGATCTCTTTCACCGTGGCCATGGATTTAAAGTGAATATCCATCGAAGGCGCCTTAGATACATCATCCTCTATCAAGGGATAGACAAGTCCCATCTTAGTTATGCACCCACCTTTATAAGCTTCAAGATATGCCAAACGATAGCCCACTTACAGCCTTTGTCTAGACCCATCAAAATGATGTCAAAGTATGTCTGTCTTCTTATGAGATGATCGTGACAACCTCAGATCCAAGAATTAGTTACACCTATCTCATATGAAAATTTCATTAACATATAACCAAAATGGATTCTCATGGTGAGTCATGTCCAGTGACACGTTCTCCAACATTGGTCACCTATGTACTTATCTAGGCATTTACATGCCTATGGGACCCCCATTGCTATCACATAGTAAAAATATAGCACATACAAATCTTACCGCAATTGTCAATATCCATTCTTGACATTGATACGACTTGAAACATTTAATGATGTCTAAAAACTGTGATGCATCATCTCACATCTTTATAGATTAATTACAGTATACATCATATGAACTTTGATATAATTTTATCCAGTCATTACAATAATAACAATAAACTAATAGAACGACTTCTTGTGAAATTGAATAACTCTTTATTCAATAGTAAATATGATTGCAATTGTCAGTGTATAATATGCCAATCGAATTGGGTTTAGAGCACCTACACTAACAGTTACATCCAAGGGCACAATTAATACTTATCCTGGGAAGATGGCCTTTTGATTGCGATTTATTCTCTAGGAAAAGAGAACTACATCATGTGCTCTTAAGTTGTTTCAAGAGACTGACACTCATAGAAAC
This sequence comes from Diospyros lotus, assembly GCF_014633365.1. Taxonomy (NCBI): domain Eukaryota; kingdom Viridiplantae; phylum Streptophyta; class Magnoliopsida; order Ericales; family Ebenaceae; genus Diospyros; species Diospyros lotus. The sequence continues at coordinate 15,355,358 of NC_068340.1, forward strand.
AATCACATATGGGCATTTTAAATGTTATGAGCAAGTTTACTAGAGGTACTTTCTTTAATGTTCCCTCATTTGTTCCCACAACTATTCTTTTGCTACTTCATTTAGATACATGAGTTGTTAAAAGGAAAGAAAACATTTCTTTGAGTGGTTATATTTTCTTCCAGAAGTGATAGCAAAGAGAAAACCACTTGGGTGCTTAGAAAGATATGCTCGCTTGGGGAGTTGCATCCGAAAAATGTTTTTTGCTTATCCTCTACCAACTAAATGATGTAGATAGAATGTTAAACAAATCCTCATTATGGTAGATATCTTTCCTCCATGGAAGGTGTAGAGACTCGTGAGATGCTGGTGCACCATCTCCATCACAGCTTAGGATATGAAGAAGAAATGGATGTGGTAGACCACAAGGAATAAGAGCTTCCATGAGCTGGCTAAAATTATGCAACCACCCATTTCCTAGCCATCTGAGGGGTGCCGGGGGCCTTCTTAGCCTTTTCTACCATCTTCTCCCTTCTTCCACATTTGGTCTGCAAAGGTAGACTCAAGGGAGGATAGATGTGGAGCGTGGCGCTTGATAACTATGGCCAAGTGCATTTGTGATGGGAGAAACTAACCAATGGAAAATGGGCTTGTCCCAGGTCAAAAACATCGTCGAGCATTATAGGACCACCTTCACGCTTTATCTCCCATTTTGGGAGATGTTGATGTTCCATGATGTGTCCTTCAATGATCCTCAGGTTAGGTGTTGAAAGATGGAAGAAGAGGAGTCCAAGAAAAGTTATGGGGTGCCTTCCTCTACCGAATGTTAGGGAGTCTTTTGAAAAATGTATGCGAGCTGGCTTTTGGCTCCCCAAGTGCTGGTCGATGAGGCTTGAGAGTGTAGCTCCATCAAGAGTGGTTTTGGAGACCTATTATAATATTAACTTAGAAAGGCTCAAGTCAACCTAAAGGAACTAGTTCTAGCTGTTAGACATTCCTTGTATTGATTCAACGACAAGCATGAAAGCTTTTGAGGCATCCCTTAGCCTTCTTGCCCTGACCGCAAAACCTGGGGGGAAAAGGAAGTCATTCGAGAGAGTTGTGGAATTGAAAGAACTGGGGTTGCTGAGAGGCGATGGGAAATCCTTCATCTTATAAGCGGGTCTACAAGACAAAAAGCAATAAGGGGCACGTGGGGATTTCTCTCGTGCGAGCCCTCTGATACTTAAGTCAAATGAGGTCTCCATGCAACAAAGATGCAGAAGTAAAATGCAGAAACGTCGTGCAAGGGAATGTGTAATCAATGAGAAAAGTGTCACTTTAGAGTTGTTGCTTTGGCTTGCTTGGCTCAGGTGTACTTCCCTTATTTCTCGAAACTGAAGAGTTGGGGGCTATTTATAGGAACCAAGGGGGAACAATGACACGTGAAATGGACGTGCGAGGGTGCGACGCTCTTTCTTGAGAAAAGGTAGTGCGTCTATCTTGTCCACCATGCTGTCTCTAGGTTAAGCTTGGAAAAGGCCTTCAGGAGACCCCTCCTTCCCTGATGGGGAAAGACCATCGGAAGGAAGTAGGCCGGGAACAGGCAAGTTGCGACAATGTAGGAAGTACATTGCCTAAAAGATTCAGTTTTATATTGAAATAGAAATTATACTTATTTGTGCCAATTTTCGTACAATTATTGAAACACTTACTTAAAATACTTAAAAGAGTCTTCTATATGTTAATTTAATCTTTGGTACCCATTATAATTCACCCCCAAAAAAAAAAATAAACTACCGTAAATTTGGATATTTCTTTTAACACTAATTTAATTACGTGTTGTACTTTTTATATTAAACAACGAATGATATACTTACGTGGCCCTTTTGTTCTCTGTGACACGCTGTAAATATGATGCGTGTACATGTGAGGGGATATATTATAATAAAGTCAAAATATTATCAATTAGAAAGTCTGGACATAATCCCAAGGAGGAAGCAAAACCTTCAAAGGAACAAATACTAGCAAAAGTGAAAAACATTAATTAATATTGTTTACTTACTCCTCCAAGTCGCCCCTTGCCCTCGTGTCAATGGACGCCATCACCAACCACTATCTTAACTTAGACACACCAAACAGCCAGCAAGATCTCGAGGGCTTTTCTTTTCTTTGTTTGCTGAATCAAACAGGTTAATTTACATTCGGAAGAATGAAGGGACCTGACCTCCTCAATTCAATTCCCCACTACTTCATATATAAGAAGCTCCTTCACTCTCACCTCACCTAATCTTAATTCGAAAGGAGACGTGAGAATAATTAATTAGTGGGCGAATTTGACCACGCGAGCTACGGAGTAGCGTCATGCATCGTTGACCCCACAAATGACATTTGATGTATGGTTGAACAACCCGTACCACCTTCTCATCTTCGTTCTTCTTCCCTCCTTATCTTCTCTTCCCCCCCGCCCCCCCCAGAAATCCAACAAATGGCCAAACCTAACAGGTCCGGTCTCCTCGACTCATCAACCTCATGTCATTTTTTTTTAATTGAAAAACTCATATGTCATTGACTGCATATGTCAAGTACTGCAATGATTCTATCATATCTAAGAAAAATGGTAAGCAACACCCATGAGGTTTGGTAAAATTATAAGAATTTTCTTTCATAAATAGTAATAACCACCCTATTACTAAATAAAATAGCAAAATGATCAATTTAGATGGGAGACAACAATAAAGGTAGAAGGCAAGTTTTGCATAAATTGTGCCAAATATCCAACTTTTAGAGTGAATAAATTGTATCAACATTCGAATTTATTCAGAAAGTACATTAGGGGGAATGTCACTCGCCTCTCAGGGGCGGATCCAAAAATCTATATAAAGGAAGACTAAATTTTTTTTTTTGAGATATAAAATTACACATCACAAATTTTGGAGTGGGCTGGAATTTTTTTTGACTAAATTATTAGTAAAATTTATTACTTTTTACATTAAAATTTATTTTTTTATATTAAAAATTATTTTTAAAAAATAATTTTTAATATTAAAAAAATATTTTTAACTGTGAGCTACCCTGGGCTTTAGGGTAGCTCATGCATGGATCCAGCCCTGCCATCTCTGAAGATTAGAGTGAACCTTGGACACCTTGGGTGAATAAAAAAAATAACAAAATAATCAATTTGTTCTCTATTTTCTCCTTTGATTAAGAAATAAAAAATAAAAATTAAATAAATAAATAATCAACACTGACATAGAACTCACTAGATTCATTGTAGCCATGTGATGAATCTAAATTAGGGGTTCCAATCAAAGAAAAAGAAGGGTTCATAGAAACCCACATTCGTCTAGGTTTTATCAAACTCAAAACGAAGAGAAAAAGAAAAAAATCTAAGTTTAAGAAAAAGAAAAAGAGAGAAGAAGAAAAATAAGGAAAAAAAAATTCTAAATTTAAGGAAATTCAAATTTGATTCCTTCAAACTTGAGAATGAGAACTCTTTGATAGAACCCAAATCTAAGTTCCATCAAACCCAAAACAAAGAAAAGGATAAAGAGAAAAGAAAAAAAAAATAGAATAATGATGGACGAATCTGGTTCACAAAACCTTAATTAAGTGTTTTCTAAAAACTTTTCATGTATCTTACTAAAAAAAAATAAAAGTTAATTATATTAAGAAAATTTAAACTCAAAAACCTGTAAATAGTAATTAATTTTTTAAACTACTTTACTATTACACCAAAATTTATTTTATTTAAATTTTACCTAAAAATTAAGAAATAAATTATAATTGTCAAATGTCACATGACAAATTTTTATGTAAATAATTTTATTTTTGTACACACATATAACACGTCTCACCCCTCTAATTATTATATATGCCATCCCGCAAAAAGAGGTAAATAAAAAATTTGAGAAAAAAAATTTGAAAGTTTGTAGCCAAAGGTACCCATAAAATCTCATATAATTGAAATAATTAAAACATAAAAATGTTTCCTACATAATATGAGTACTCAGAGGAAATGTATTTAGAAGGTTTAATATGATATTAAGATTATCATATTAAGAAATTTGACCAAAAAATATCATATCTTTGGAAATGTCACAATGATTAAAGGTATCGGTATTTTGTATAAAATAAAAGGTATTCATGTAATGAAAAGTCTGTATTATATTACATGATAGAAAAGGTGATATATAATATAAAAAGTAATATATATAAAAAAATAATATATATCTTTTACGTTATACAAAACACTTTTTATATTATATAAAATACCAATATTCTTCAATGACATAGCATTTCGGTCATTTCTTACCTTTCAACTTGTCCCATTAGCCTTCTATATTATTACCATTTTAGATACCAATATTATTATTATTAAAATTTACTTAAATTTTTTATATTATGAAATTAATTATTATTTAGAGATTATGAATTTATATTTTATTAATATAAATTATTATTGTCTAAATATAACAATAAATTTATAATTACGAGAAAGTATATATCTCAGTCTTTTAATTTTCAAGAAACTTATGTAATAGAAAATAATAGCTCTTTGATGTTTAAGTCAAGTCTGTGGGAGAATATAATTTAAGTGAAGTTATAGATCAAATCAATCACTTTTTATTTATAGAGATTGAGAATGTTAGATAGAATGACAGCATTTTAAAATTGTCTATTATGAATCTCCAAGTGAAGATCTCGAAATGTAATTGATGTATTCTTAGATTTGACAGGGCTTCTGAGAAGATTTTTTGAGTGTACTTAAGAGAGGTTTCGAGAGGTCTCTCAAGATAATTAAGAGAAGAGGGTTCTCGGGAATGGCTTTCGAGAGTCCCTACGGGATATTTAGTCTCTCAAGCTTCCTTTTTTGAGCTTTTTTTTTTTTTTAGGAGATAACATAAATGATTTTTATTTTTAAATAAATACATAAAAAATTATATTACAAAGATTTATAATAATAAAACCTGATATTTATAATAATAATAATAATAATAATAATACACTAGATCTTTGGGGAAAGGAGGACATGCTATCCGTGCAGGTTGCAGCTGCTGCAACCTTTCCATTTAATTGATTTGACCATAGAATGGCTTGAGGCATATTGTATTATATATTGTTGTTACATGAATATAATAATAAATTTGTTAAATAAAAATATTATTTTTAAATTGTTTGAACTTATAAAATAAAAAAATAGTTAGAGGACGCGGGGACTTCTCCGCGTAAACACTCTGACACTTAAATTAGACACTGAGTATGATAAAAAAAAATTGTATTGAAATTAGTATAAAAAATGTTTCTCATTTCAAGAATAAATGTCTTATTATTTATAGAAAATATGAAATAATTTAAAATATAACAGAATTCGGATTCTTACAGATAATACTTATCTTAATTAATCATAATCTGATTAGAACTAGAATAGCTGTAGATAACACTTATCTTAATTGATTCTAATTTGATTGGGATTAAAATAGTTATAGATAACATTTATCTTGATATTTTAAAACCTATTATAATTAAAATACAAATAACTTGTATCTCTTATAGATGATATTTATCTTGCCCCTTTTAGGGATATAATATCTTAAAGATGATAGTTTTCTAAATATTTTATAATTATTTTAGAATTAAAATTTGTTACGGATAATTATCTATCATTTTTTTAAAATATTTAAAAAAAAATTAAATATCGAACTTATCGTAGTTGCACGCTTTGTGTGGAACTCCCAACATATAATTTTTTTTTACCTTTTAATTCAAAAAGACATTTTAAGCTTTTGAGATTTTTTTAACTTTTTAATCAGCTTTTACTTATGACACAACATATATATATATATATATACACTGCAATGGTAAGATAAATAATAGTCTATAATTAGCCTAAAAATTAAAAGCAAGGTATCTTTTTCCCAATTAGAGAAGCAAACATACGTGCCAGTTTTCATGTCATCCGTAGTGTCTTTTTGAAAGAGAAATTAAGATAAAGCCATAATGTGACATTTCATTTAAAAAATATTATTAATTTTGTAAGTATTAAAATTAAGTCCCAACATAACTTAACATAACATTATCCTCCAAGAAGGAGATATGTCATTTCCACTGTATGATTAAATTGACCTGTTTAATTAATGAATGAATGATAAATTAGTGAAGAAAACTTGCGGGGAGTGATCTAAACGCCGAAAACGGTGAAGTAAATGGGCATCGTGGCGGACGTGAATTGATTTGCCGTTAGAATCTCTCTCTGCACTCTCTCTCTCTCCCTGCGTAGTCATCATCATCATCATAATAATAATAATATAATGGAAACGATGAAGCAAAATGCCCAGAGGGAAAGGCACGATTCAAACAACGCCACGAACAAAGTCGAGAAAATTTTGTTGTATGGATTTGGTTTCTTATGGCTTCATTTATGTAAATCGATTGCTGACAACAACAAAGACACTCAATCTGTTGCTTCATTCCAAAACAGAGATTCATTCTGCAGAGGAAAGGAAAGGAAGGAAACCGACCCAGAAAGATAGCGTAGGGAGAAAAAGAGGGAAAGCTTTCTTTCTTAACTTCAAGATATCCAATCCCCGTCTTGTAAGTCTCCCATTTCCTTTCTTCTCCTCTTTTCTTCCCACTTTCAGTATATTCTCTGTTCAATTCCATTCTCTGTTTGCTCTTTCTTTGTGTTTTTTTTCACCCTTTATGGACTTGGATTGGATTGACTGAAAGGTGGGTGACCTTTTCCCATCTGGGTTTCTTCCTGGTTTAGTTTCTCTCTCTTTCTTGCTTTCATGGCTTTGAACGTGTTTCTGTCAATTGGCTTTTGGGAGTTTATTTGGTTATTTGGATTTCTTGGTTTTGTATGCGGCAGTTGTTTCATGAATGCTTTTTTGCCGATATTAGATAGAAGGCAAGGCATCCTTATTTGCTGTTCCTCCTGTTTGAACAAGTTTTTTCTTTTTTTGTTATTCTTTTTCTTTGGTTCGGTTTTGATGTGTGTGCAGTGTGTATGGCGATCCAGCAGCAGTAGCTTTTAGTGTTTACCGTTTTGTCGACTTAGCTCCTGCGTCCCCTCAAAGATTTAAAGCGTTTTCGGGCCATAACCTCCCCGTTTCGGGCTTCAAATAACTCTAGTATCTATCTGTATTTTTCCTTGCCGGAGATTTTTTCCCCCCAAAACTCATATGTATTATATATGGTCTGTCCTTCAATCATTTTCGTTGCATCTTGTGCATGAGCGTCACTAGTTGTGCTAGTTTATTGTTGTTGTGGTGGTAATTCATGAGCTCCTGTTTAAGGACTTGCCTGTCTTAAATCATCTTTTTCTAATTATTCACCCCAACAGACTGCTTGTTGGCTGTTAGTATTTGAGGATATGGGAGATCACTTTGCTTTACTTGTGGATCGTTTGCTGACTGAATCGACTTTGGAAGCTGCAATTGAGAGCAGGAACCCAGGGAAGCGGTCGGCAGCCTTAGGAACTGAGATCACTAAAATTGATTGCTCTTCACATGACATAGATATAAAAGATATTTCATCCCCAAGGAAGATGGTAGAATGCAAGATTTGCCAAGATGAGGATGAAGTTTCAAATATGGAGACACCTTGCTGTTGCTGTGGTAGCTTAAAGGTTATTTACCCAGTATCTTTTTTCTTACTTGCAGAATTTGCCCTTCAACATGTTCTTTAATGTCTTTTGTACAATCCCAGAATCATGTTGTACTCTATGAATGTTCGTAGATTCAGATGATTCGTGGTCCCTTCTGGGATGATAGGGTTTATCATCTTATGCATGTTCAATTTTTGACTTGTATTTTGAAGTGAATTGGGGAATATGCTGTTTCCGTGTTGAGAAATTGAACAAAAGTGTAGTGACCAAACAGCTACTTCTGAAGATTGGTCCACGCTTTTTCAATACCTAGACAAAAATCAACACCCCCCCCCCCCCCTCTGATAGTACAGCCCCTGAATCAACCTGGTACTAGAATTTTTAGTTTGCTTTGAAATTAGGTTTGATTATATAAATCTAGTGAAACTTCAGCTGAACCTTTTGGCTCTAATCATTTTATAGTCATGAACTCATTAAGAAACTTTCGGTTGAATTTGAATATTTTTTCAAATTTGTTGTTAAACTTCTTGCTATCATCTTGTGACTCTGCTATGGCTTCTGATTTTGTCTTCAACTCTTAAGCATGGAGAGTGGCTTTCCCTTTTCAATTTGTTGTTAAATGTGAAGTTATTGGGGGAATTATCTTCTTACCAAATCCTTTAAGAGCATGCATGCCAATATCCACATCTAAAATGGACATGGGAAAAAGGACCAACTCTGATATTCTCTGTTCAGGAATTTTATGCTTCGCATAACCCAATTTGCATGAGGTAGATTTAGATTCAGCCTAATGTAGTGCAGAAAGATTATATTTGGTGTCTCGAATTGGGGTTTTGCCTTTATGGTTTTCCAAATCCTGAATTTTTTGCTGTATCTTGTTTGTGAGGCATTTACATGTTGGAACTATGCATAAAACATTCAGATGGTAAGGAGATCAAGTGGCCTCCCTTATTATTGCTTGTGGGGTTTCATAATACATAGATATTTTTATCTAAATTCTTACTTGAGAAGTCCATTAATGCTTTTCTTTTCTCCATCTAGAATGACAATCACTGTTTGCTTTCTGCATATCAAGCATGCACTTTTCAGTCAATTGAACTCATAGCACATGTCTAGGAGGTTTAACTACAATGTTTTTGGACATTAGGTTAATTGTTTCTTTGAAAATTTATGCCTCATAATTTTTAGTGATTGTTTCAGCTTGTTTTTTGACAGTATGCTCACCGCAGATGTGTACAAAGATGGTGTGATGAGAAGGGCGACACCCTGTGTGAGATATGTCAACAGGTGGGCTGAGTCCTTCTGATTTCTCTTTCTATCTTTTGAATTTGTTTGTTGTCTTGGAACTTTTTGATTCTTTTAGTTAAACCCTGTTATAAACTTCTTGAAGCTCATTTTAGAAAGCTATCTGTGCAGTTGTTTCCCAGTCTGGTTATAGTTTTAACTGATTGATCTTTTATTTGTTGTCATAATATGTGTGTGTGTGTGTGTGTGTTTGCGCATTGCAGCCATTTGAACCAGGATACACGGCACCTCCTCCTATGTTTCAATTTGGGAGTGTTCCAATGAACTTTAGGTACTCTATTCCCTCTTCCCCTCCAAGACTGTTATCATTGGTTTTCATCCGCTTTTGTTACCATTAATCTTCTGCATTGCTGATTTTCTCTTCAATTGGAACATTCAAATATGGTTGCCATCATCTTTATCAGAGGAAATTGGGAGATTGCCAGAAGGGACGTCAATAATACTCGCTTTATAGCAATGGTCTCAACTGACCGCAATTTTCTTGATCCAGACAATGATGAGTACACAGTTTCTGCATCGAGAAACTTGTTTCATTGCCGTTCTGTTGCTATAATTGTACACTCTCTCTCTCTCTCTCTCTCTGCATTTTCAACTCATAGGTGCATCTGAAGCAACCCTTTACCTTTCATTCTAAGTGGTTTTCTTCTTAAACAAAATTAAAGAATTAGATTAAAAAAAAAAAAAAGTAGATATGAAGTCAGAATTAGTTATTATTTAGTCAATTATAACACAAAGCTACTATCAAAATATACCAAGGTTATGTTACATTTTTGATTGGTTGATTAGTGCTTTCTTCAAATCTAGATTGACTAGTTGATTACATTTTTGACCTTTGATTCTATTCTGCTTAACAAATACTAGAAATGTGGGATCGATATATACATGAGGTTCCCTTGTTGTTTCTTGTGTGCTGCAGTTCATGGTTCTTCTGATCTTACGGCATGTTCTTCCCATAGTAATTGATGGAACCCAGGACTTATCTCTCCCCTTATTATTGGTACGTAAGATAAGACTAAACCATATCAATGAATTGGGGCATGAGATTTACAACAGAAGGCTAGTCTTATGTTAAATTCTTAAAAGCATAATTAGAATTGAGTGTAGTATGTGGTGGGGGTTATGTTTCAGTTGTTGGCTCTGCGAACTTGTGGAGTTGTTCTGCCGATCTACATTGTCGCGAGGGCTGTGAATGCCATCCATTGTCGGCAACGTCAACAGCAGCAGCAGCGTCATCAGGTCAATACACACTACTATTCTTAATGTGTTGTTGGAATTGTAAACATCTGCAATGGCCGCCCGCCCTAACACAAATGCTTTTAACTACTACTGACTTGTAGGGGTCTGGTTCTGGCAACATCTCTTCTTCTGATACCTCTTCTTCTTCATCCGATGAGGAAAGTGGACTACTGCCAACTCCACACCACCGCCACCACTACCATCATCCTCAATTCATTTCTATTCACTAAATTAAATTTGGGCAGTTCAAGAAACTACTTTCTCATGGACAGGACAGGACAGGACAGGAAGGAGAATTTGAAAGTGGTGTTACCATAAATTCTAAATTTAAACCCTTTGATTTGAAGCACCCTTCAAGTTCCCAGGACATAGGTTTTATTTCACGTCTCTGTCTGTGTCTCTGTTCCTGTTCGTATTTGTTCTTAGTTGAGTGTCTAAATAGTATTTTCGTTTCGTTACTATCTGCGCGCACTTCATTCCCTTTCCTTCCCTGATGATTATTGGCCCGGCCTTCAGAAAATTACATGCACAGTCGAATGGTGGATTAATATCGATGATGATACTGTATGTATATAATACACCAACAGAAAGAATTTACTATAATCAATACTATTGTTATTATTAAGCCAATTGTGTATTTCTGTATTCTCCTTTCCTTCAGTAGTAGTGCTATATTTTTATATATATATATATTAGGTGATCAAGTTTGTGAATTTTTATAGAGGGAATCAACATCTCCTAACAAGATATGAGATTTTGCACTTGTAAATGTGTGTGTATATATAAGTGCATTATTGATGGTGAAGATAACATTAACAAGATGTCACGTTAATTCAACTTATGCAAAAAAATACGTAATTATTAATAGTCATAAAACTTGTTGATAATATTACTATTCATCGAAAAGTGGTTACGTATTTGCATATCTATCTTAAAATTTAGAGTAAATTTTAATAATTAGTCATAAGGTTTGATATAATTTTAATAACACTTTTCAAGATTTAAAAATAGTAATAATTTGTTATTAAATAAAGAGACAAAATGATTAATTTACCTTTCATTTTCACTCGTACACTCTTTTATTGAAATTAAAATATAAAATACATAAAAAATATATTTACATGGAACTTACTAAGTTTATCGTCTTATTTTATTTAGTTTTGATGATAAGAGAGAGAAATAAGCCCTTACATTGTCGACGTTGCGTTGATGATGATTGGACGAACCTAAATTTGAACTTTGTAGGGGATAGAAAATGAAACGGAGAGAGAGAAAAAACATTGAGTTTTTGGTGAGGTTTTGTTAGAAATTAAATCAAAGTCAATTCTATCGATATTGTACTGTCGGCGATGAAACAAACCCAAATTTGAACTTTTCAATAAATAAAAAGAGAAACAGAAAGATAGAAAGAGAAATAAGGAGAGGGCATAGAGTTTTTGGTGGGTTTTGTCAAAAATTAAATCAAAATCATCTTTATCAAATCTGGGATGGTGGTCTAGATGGGAAAATATGGTTCCGGTTCTGAAATAACAAAATTAAAGAAAAAAGTGGGAGAGACTTGAAAATAAAGAAATAAAATTAAAAAATAAGAAAGAGAATATTTAAATATAAAGGTATTTGAATTAATTTTTAATGTTTAACTGGAGTTAACAAACAAGATAGGATAAATTATAACATAATATTAAACTTTAAAAGATATTCTTTGCATAGTTGCAAATTTCAGGGATAGTTTCTATAATTATCTTGAATCTCAGAGGCAATAGGAGTAATTTTTGTTAAATTTAAAATCAACAACTGCTATATTTTTACAATGGGGAGATATGATAATATATTATTAGATTGTAATACCATGGTAGCATAATGACATAATATATCACCATTATATTAAATATATTTTTCATAAATAAGGCAATAATTAAATTTTGTATCAATGTTATACATTTTAATCTGAGGTCGTTCATAAATTAACACTCAATTTTGATATTCATAGAATTAACAATACTCATTCCACAAATTAAAAACACTTCTTTTTAAATTATTAATTATTTTTCAAAAATTATAAATATTGTTTATAGTGTTCGTAATTTTCAAGAACTAGAAACATTTTTAAGTTTTAAAGTATTTATATTTTTTTAAAAAAATTTAATAATTTATAAAGAAGTGTTGTTTATTTCTTAAAAAAGAAATGCTTATAATTCTGAGTGTAAAAAATAAAGCGTCACCTCAGCATTACCTTTTTTCTTATACTTTTATTTGTTGATATTAAATGATGTTAGTTGCAGTGATTCTTAGGCCTGTAAAAAGGTATGTAATAAGTGGAAATTAATAAATTTATATTTCAACTGATTATTATATGTGTTATTAAATTTAAAGATGGATTTAAGTAATTATATATATATATATATTTAGTATCAAATATGTAATAGATTTGAATTGAATTGGACTTAAATCTAAATCGGATTTGTTTCACATTCTATGCGTAGAGAGGGGAGGGGAGTGGTTTATCATTATAGAGAAAGATTGAGGAAGATAACTGAGATTGTGAAATGAGAAGTTATGATTTTATATTATAGGGAGAGAAATCAATACACTGAGGAGGTTAATATATTAAGATTTTAACTTCGAATGAAATGGATTTGAGATGGAGATATTGACAATAAACTTCTTTTAACGGATGGATGAACAAATATTCGGGTAAATCAAATTAATCGAATCGAATCGATCGAATTTGTCGATTCGGTTCAATATTTTATTGGAGGTTTGGTTCAATTATTTCCTTCAATATTTTCGATTATTTAGTTCGGTTCGGTTATTAACTTCGGTTTGGTTCAATTATTTTTTTTTCAAGAATTTCGTTTATTCGGTTCAATTTTTTTTGGTATTATTAACCGAAAAATTGAACCGAACCCACAAATTAACCCTCTTTTATTATGTTTGGTTCGGTTCATTTTTTTGGTAAAAATTTCAGTTTGATTACAACGGTTCAAAATTCGGTTAGTTCGATTTCGATTAGTTTAGATGATTCGCTCAGTTCGATTCGGTTATATGCCTCGGTTCGATTAATGATTTTCGATCCATTCGATTCAATTATAACGATTGCACACCCCTACTTTTAGTAGTGGATTTAAAATGAGCTTCTTAATCTCTTTCAATTATTATATTTATTATCATTATTAGTATTGTTATTTATGAATAGTACATATAGTATAGGATTCATTGCATAAAACACATTTGAGATTTAGTGAAATTGCAAAAAATACCTTTAAGGTTTTGGAACTTGTAAAAGTTATGGCTTCCATTAGTTTAACGTAACATTGGAGCGCGAAATGACAAGTTTGCCTCATATTTTAAAAATGGGATTTGATATTTAGGTGTGCCCACGTGTTAGTAGAACAAAAATCTAAAATAATGTGACATGTTACAATAGTCATCCATGTAACTTTACCATTTTTTCATATTTCTCTTATTATATTTCATTGAATGTCCATCCAAGCAAAACAAAAAACATTATTACATCAAGTTATTTACATTTTTGTTATTATTTTTCAACAAAAATAACAATTTGAATCTCCATCCACCCTATAGCTTGGTCCTTTTATTGCTCGAAACCTTCTTATTCCACTTAACTTATTGCACATCCAAACACCAATCACGATTGGAGTTCATTAGCAACCAACCTCATTTATTTTCCAATTAAGATCAAACTTTGATCCTTGTTTAAAAACATTAAAAGTATGCAAGGTTTTTGATCATTTGTCATAAGGGTAAAATAGAAATTATAAGCTTACAAGGGTATTTTGAGAAGTTTATACACTATTATGATGATATCAATGCAGACCATTAGGGTTTTTGAATAATTACTTAATGATAAAGGATAATTGCAACATTTTATTAAAGGTAGAGGTATATGTTATATTTTTCAAACATTAAGGTTATTACTTTTTTGTAATAAGCCTAAACCTGAGGAATATTGTGCCAATTTTCACTATATTATATTATTTATTTAATTTTAAAAGTGTCGAGAACCTAGTCAAATTAAAACTAACAAATTAATATTCCAACCATTTATTATATCTATAATTGAATCTAAAATCGATTTAGATAATTGAATATATATATATATGTATACATACATTAAATGGTGATCAGTGTGATGCACGAGCTATATTGTTATTATTGTAGAATACAATAATGAATTTGTAATATGAAAAAATTGACATTGACATCTATGTGTAAAGATGATTAGGAGACCTTAAGGTCAAACTGATCAAGAGGCCAAGAAGATTAGGAGGCCAAAAACTAATCAGGTGCCCTTGAGAGATGATAACTTACTGATGTTGGTGAGCAGTTACTTATTGATGAACGGGAGGCCTCAAATAACTAAAAGGCCTAAAATAACTGAAAGGTCTTGAAGAACCGAAAGGCTTGACAAAACGATCAAACAGTGAGAGGCGCAGTAGGCTGTTTTCGCTCAAACTCTCTGATGCTTAAGTCAGTCTTTGAGTGTTTGAGTGAAAAAATAGGATTTGAGTATTAGAGTGAGCATACCTAAATGAGGAGGCAGACCTTCTATTTATAGAGGAGTATGGAGTAACCCTAATTAATTTGGGATTAAGATTCTTTGTAGATAATGCTTATCTTGATTATTCATAGTTTAGCTGGGACTAGGATTGTTATGAATGTCGTTTATTTCTTATGAAAGATGTTTATCATACATTTTTTGGAGAAGAAATTTCTCATGGAAGGTGTTTATCCCAATTGTTCCAAAGTTCTTGTGGAATTAAAACTCTTTATGGTCAATCGCTTATCTTCTTGAAATATTCGAATCTAGGAATTCCCTAGGAGGGTTTGCAGTTTCAAGGGAAGCTTTCCGAGTTTGAAGAACATTTGTGACCGCAAGGTCACTTAGGACTGAAAGGCCCCTCGACCATAACCAAGAGGCCACCTGGTTCACCAGTTGGTTTCTTTTCACATGCTTTGGTATTTTGCATCGAGAGGGTCTGTTGGCTTCGAGGAAGGCTCTTGGGGTCGGGGAACTCCTTGTGATAGTGAGGTCACTTAGGACCGAGAGGCCTCTTAGCCACTACTTCAATCGTTTAGATCTTTGCTCAACCATTTCAATCCCAATCTCAATTCTCCTTTTGTGATCGGGAGGCCACTTAAGACCAAGGGGCCTATCAGTATTAACCGAGAGGCCTCTTGGTTACAACTGAGTGGTGCCCTCTCAATCAGCACTCTGATGTTTTTAGCTTGCCTCTTTTGGTTTCTCGTTCCTTGCTTTCTTCCTTAGTTTTCCCTTGACTTTTACTATCTCACTTGCTTGATCTCCTTTTTTTTTTTGTTGCTCTTTGATCTTCATCGCAGCTCTTTGATCTTCATAACTGAGTGGGCACTTGGTCATGATTAAGGCCCATTGATCGTTGTCTTGTTCAATTATGCACTTGCCAAATAAGTTATGCTTTTACACTTCATTCAAAGGATCACTAGGAAGTCTTTAGTCGGGGTATGCTTATTGTTTGTAGGGCATATCAGTTATTAATTAGTTTTGAGAATAAAATTTATTAAGAAAAAGAGTAGAGAATAGTTTTTAATATATATAGATATGTAAGTTGGAATTGCAATTAGTTTTTTTAAGTTAAATTTTAAATTTTGTTGAAAAGTAAGAAAATGAAGAAGCAGAGTGACCCATATTATAAAATTCATGCAAAATGCATTAGGATAAAAATATTTGCAAGTATTAAATTTTCAAATTTTTCTATCTAATTTATAATCCAAAATTGTCATTCACAAAATTTATAAATTATATATAGAACTTCATTTTACATAAAAGTAAGTTTCTATTCATGATATATTAATTAAATACAACAAAACAACTTTCTTCAACAATAAAATTCACTCACGTATCTAATTGATATTTTCAAAAAGAAGAAAGAAAGAGAAATACATATATTAAAAGTTTCTCCACTATAATTAATTGTTCTCTATGAGTTTTCATATTTTGGAAACATTGTAAGATATTTTTTATTGTCAATGCTATCAAGTATGTCTTTCTCAATTATGTAATCAAATAAGTATTCATCTCGAGAGTCTCCTATTCGATTGTGTATTCCATTCATCACCACTTTCAAAGTAGAAAAAACCCTTTCAACTGATGTTGTGGCAATGGGTAGAATTAATATCAATTTCGTAAAGAAATACATTAATGGATATACAACATTTATTTTTTTGTCTTTGTTCGAACATGAATGAATTTTTTCATAAAAAAAAAAAAATCAATGTATCTATTAGAGATTTTGTGCCCACTCATGCATACCATTGTTCCTAAAATAAGGGAAGACTCAGTTTACAATTTTCTTTAAACTATACTACTTGATTTTTCTCCCAAAAATCTCTCAATGATCTCCTCCTCTCCACATTTTCTTCCATGTTTCTTCTTCTTTTATGTTGCTATTTTTTTGCTATTTAAATGAGGAGAAAGCACTAGTTTCTGATAGAAAAAAAAAAAAAAAACAGTATTCAAAGAAAAAAATTATTCTTTACAACTAAAAAATTCTAGTTGTTTCTGGGTTTTTGAGAAATCAAAGGGTGTTTGGATTCCGGCCTTCTTCAATGCAAGGGAGCTCCAAGACATAGGTGATTCTGGGTTGTTTTATCATGGGGACAACATGGCTATTATATTGCTTGCACAACCTTGGGTAGAGTTGTGAAACTTCTTAAAGAAAGCAACCTTGTCCGCAACTCAACCCAAATTTTTTTTTTTGGTAACTTCGTTCTTTTTATTTTTTGCTGCAACAAGTTTAAGACGATTTCTTTCTGCCATGAATACTTAATCTGATCATGCCGCTATTGATCTGAACAAGCCCTTTCATTTTGAGAGGCTTCATTTTAAAAGACGGAGACAAAAAAATGTTATTTTTCCTAACCATGAAAAAGGTAGAATTTGTCCTTAATTCTGAAAAACCGAAATTGCTTGAGGAACCTACTGATACATAAACTAAAGAATATGAGTCTTGAGTTGGTAATGATTTTCTCTGCAAAATTTTTGATCTTAATGGTCTGTCCGATGATTGTATGACTACTATTGTTCTAAAACTTTGTAGAAGAAATCTAGGATGCACTTTAGAAGAATACAACACTGAAGAGGTTGGAACGAAGAAGTATGCAATCAACCGCTATTTGAAATACCAAATGACTGATGACAAATCTATGGAGGTTCAATCAGATGAGCTATAGAAAATAGCACATGAAATTATTTCTGAAGGTATGGCTCTAGATGAACAATTTGAAGTTGCTGTTTTGATTAACAAAATTACCCCTAGTTGGAAAGATTTTAAGAATGTTTTTAGGCACAAAACTAAAGAGTTTTCTCTAGAAAGTTTGATCACTCGTCTTCGTATTGAGAAGGAAGCCTGCAAATAAGATAAAAAAAGATGAAGTACTTGTTGTGTCAAACAACAATAATAACAAGAAATCCACCTCAGCTATTTTGAAACCCAAATGGAGAAACATGAAGAATCAAAATTGCAGTCACAATCACAACAACCAAAAGTGCAACAATCAAAACAAGAATGGTCCACAGAATCAAAATGGACAACAAGCTCCGTCAAGGAATGATTCTGGATAGTTAATATGTTATAACTGTAACAGGCCTGGCCATTTGGCTCGAAATTGTTGGAATGAGTGTCGTCCTGCTCCACAGGAGAACCTTACCAAAGAGCAACTTATTGCTATGATTTCTGAAATCAACACTGTTGGAGGATCCGAAGGGTGGTGGGAAGACACTGGTGCTTCTCGCCATGTCTGCTATAATCGTGCTACGTTTAAATCCAATTTTGAAACTGAGGACAAGAAAGTGCTATTGGGTGATTCTCACTCCATTATTGTTGCTGGAATTGGTGAGGTGGAATTGAAGTTTATCTTTGGAAAGACTGTTATACTTAAAGATGTTTTGTATACTCCAGAGATGAGAAAGAACTTAGTTTCAGGCTATCTTCTCAACAAGGCTAGGTTTACTCAAACTATTGGGGTTGATTTGTATACCATTACTAAAAATAATATTTTTGTTGGGAAAGGTTATGCTACTGATCATGGAATGTTTAAGTTAAATATTGATGCTAATAAAATTACACATTCTGCTTACATGTTGTGTTCTTTTAGTACTTAATTAGCATGCTAGACTTTGCCATGTTAACAAATGCATCATTAAAAACATAAGTCGCTTAGGGCTTATTCCTAAATTGTCTTTGAATGACTTTAAAAAATGTGAATTTTATAGTTAAGCTAAAATTACCAAAACCTCTCACAAATTAGTAGTTAGAGAAATTGAGCCATTTGATTTGATTCATTTGATATATGTGGATTTGATAGTAGTGTTTTGACTAGAAATGAAAAATATTATTTTATTACTTTTATTGATGACTGTTTTGATTATACTTTTGTCTACCTTACGAAAAATAAAATTGAAGCATTTTACATGTTCAAATTATTTGTTGAATGAAATTGAAAATCAATTTAATAGAAAGATATAAAGAGATTACGTAGTGATAGAGGCACTGAATATGACTTTAGCATGTTTATTGATTTTTATAAAACTCACGGGATTATTTATGAGAAAACTACACCTTATTCACCTGAAATGAATGGTAAAGCTGAGAGGAAAAATATAACTACTTTTGTTGAATCTATAGTTACTATTTTACTTAATTCTAGTGCTGCTTCTTATTGGTGGGAGAAATTTTGTTGATTGTTTGTTATGTGTTGAATAGAGTTCCCAAATCAAAAAGTAAAATTTCTCCTTATGAAGTTTTCAAAAATAAGAAATCCAATTTGTCTTATTTTAAAACCTGGGGTTGTTTAGTTTATGTTCAAATTCCTGATCCTAAAGGGAATAAGCTTGCTAGTAGAAGATATGAATGTATTTTGTTGGTTATGTTGAGAATAGTAAAGCTTATTGATTTTTTTGACTTGAATGCTCACGTTGTTATTGAATTAATTGATGTTGATTTTTATGAGCATAGATTTCCTTTTATATTGAAGAATAGTGGGGGTTAGACATCTAATAATGTGCTTATGACTAGTGTTAATGGATCAAATAATGGGTTAGAATCTGAACATAGGAGAAGTAAACGTGCTCGAACTGCTAAAGATTATGATTGTGATTTCTTTGCTTTTACCTTAGAAGATGATCCTCAAACCCTCAAGGAAGCCTTAACCTCATTAGATGCTGACTTTTGGCAAGAAGCAATTAATGATGAAATAGAGTCTCTTGAGTCTAATGGAACTTGGCATTTAGTAGATTTATCTCCAAGTTGCAAAACAATAGGTTGCAAATGGATACTAAAAAGGAAATTGAGACCCGATGGTACTGTTGATAAATATAAAACACATCTTGTTGCCAACGGGTTTAGACAAAGAGAAACTATAGATTTATTTGACACATTTTCACTTGTTATTAGAATTACATCTATTTGTGTACTATTTTCTCTTGCTACTATTCATGATCTTGTTGAGCACCAAATGGATGTTAAAATTGCTTTTTTAAACGGTAATTTAGAAGAAGAAAATTACATGGACCAACCTAAAGGTTTTGTTGTTCTTGGTTAAGAAAAAAAAAGTTTGAAAATTAAATGAATCTCTTTATAGATTGAAACAAGCACTTAAACAATGACATGAAAAGTTTGATAATCTTGTTATCTCACATGTTTCAAAGTGAATGAAAATGACAAATGCATTTATTATAAAGCAAGAAATGACCTTTGCACTATCTTATGTCTTTATTTGGATGACTTGCTTATTTTTGGTTCTAATATTCATGTCGTGAATAATTTGTATGCTAACTTTGAAATGAAAGATCTTGGAGAAGCGAATGTGATCCTTGAAATCAAGATCACTAGGTCTAAAAAGGGAATTTCTTTGGATCAATCTCATTACATTGAGAAGACCTTAAAGAAATATAAATATTTTGACTATAAACTTGCATGTACACCATATGATCCTAGTGTAAAGTTGTTGAAGAACATCGGTGACAGTGTTAGACAATTTGAGTATGCAAGCATCATTGGCAGTCTACGATATGCTACTGATTGCACTAGGCCTAACATAGCTTATGTCATGGGATTACTATGCAGGTTTACTAGTAGACCTAGCATCGAGCATTGGCATGCTATTGATAGGGTAATGAGGTACCTTAAAAGGACCATGAACCTTGGATTAAATTATCAGAAGTTTCTCACTGTCCTAGAAGGATATAGCGATGCTAATTGGAACACCCTTTCAGATGACTCCAAGGCAACCAGTGGATACATATTTTGTATAGTTGGTGGAGTCATATCATGGAAGTTTAAGAAACAAATTATTTTGGCCCAATCTACATATTGGAGTTTGAAATGATAGCACTAGCCATAACTAGTAAGGAAACAGGATGGTTAAGAAGTCTGCTGTCTGATATTCCTTTATAGGAGAGATCGATTCAACTATCTTGATCCATTGTGATAGTACTACGACTATTGCAAAAGTTCAAAACCATTATTATAATGGAAAAAGGCAACAAATACGTCACAAACATAATACTGTTAGAGAATTTCTCTCTATTGGAGTTGTAAGAGTGGATCATATACGAACTGAAGAAAATTTGTTTGACCCTTTAATGAAAGGATTGGCTCAAGAAAAGGTTTTCAAAACCTTAAAAGGAATGTGACTTAAGCCTATAGATTGACGAGTCACTTATGATGGAAACCCAACCTGTAGATTAGAAATCCCAAGAAATAGGTTTATATGGTAATAACAAGTCTGACATGATATGAGACAAATCATGCAGTTATAAAATATAAGTTATAACGCCCCATTTTACCAAATACACAATAATATCACATATAAGCTAATATCACCTACGGGCGTTATGGAAACCCTTAATCAACGAAGCATTGGATCAAACTTGAAAACTTAATCATAGCTAAACAAATGGGGTTTCCACTAGATTTCCTTTACAAACATAATAAATGCAAATGGCTTCCAATACGCCAAAAACACAACACACCACTATAGGTACAACTGTAGGAAACCCACACACACTTCTTACAACCTTGAATATCCTAGCTGCTATTTATAATACATCATTTGGATTACAAGGTAAGTAATAGAATAAAATTCGAACCTAGCTACAAAACCCAAAGCTAGCCCAACTCCACTTCTTTGTCCTTGTTTTAACTAGAACCTAGAACACCTGGCACTTCTGATATACTGGAACATT